>NC_085874.1:19548691-19588691 GCF_034702125.1 Engraulis encrasicolus | reverse complement strand
GCTACTAGCGTTGTTTCCTGGAGCGGTTTTACATGAGGAGACGGGGACGCAAATTAGACGTGATGGCAATGAGGACGATGCGACACGGGACACACAAGCACACGGGACACATGCTCCACTTACCATCTGCTCCACGGGGGGGACAGGCTTTAAAACACAAGAGGAGGATTTGGGGGGTTAGCGCAGGAGAAACACAGGGGTAGATAAAGGTCCGCAACACTGTTTGATGCTCCCAAAAATTGGATAGTACAACGTTTGGGACTCTCTGCACTGTGATGAAGGACTGAGAGTCCGAAACGTCGTGCTATTACATTTTTTGGGAGCATCAAACAGTGCTGCGGACCTTTGTTTTCCTTTCAGTCGACTTACTTTTGGTCCAGCACCTGTGCTACTAATGTGCACGCATTCGCTAACTTTTTGGATTTAACACGGGTCAGTCTCAGTAGCTCAGTATAGTGGTGCGCCAAACAACACTGATAGGACATAAGGGTAGTCAACCACATTAGTGTACGACTAACAGGGATTTTATTCATTAATCTAGATGACCATGACGCACCCGACACGTCAGCTAGGTAGATCAACTAAATATTGAAATCGTCTGTGACTTTCTAAGCAGTTTGTCCACCTCTGAGAGGGGTTACATTACTTTATCCCAACATTTCAACAAAACATGTACAATAGGTACATTTCGCTCACGCTTTGCCGTGCAATTATGAAATGAGGCAATTTGGAATGCTTACTTAAGAGTTTGTTTTAGAGATGCGCGCTAAGTAGAAACATTACTAGAAGAGAATGATAAGAGAACAAAAGAAAGGAAGTCAAGAAGAGAGAAGATAACAGACGAGAAGAGAAGAGACGAGACGAGAAGACAAGAGAAGAGAGGAGAAGAGAGGAGGAGAGGTAATAGAAGAGATGAGACGAGACGAGAAGAGATTAAGAAGGGATGAGAAGAATTCTTGAAGAGATAAGAGAAGAAAGGAGGAGAGAGAAGAGACGAGTTCAAGAGGAGAAAAGGGAGGTGAAGAGAAAAGCAGAGCAGAAGAACAGAAGAGATGAGTCAAGACGAGAAAGAAGAGAAAAGAAAGAGAAGAGTAAAGAAAGAGAAAAGAAAGAGAAAAAAAGAGAAGAGAAGAGAAGAGAAGAGAAGAGAAGAGATGCCACCCAGTTCAGTGTGTTGCAGTGTGTTGCGGTGTGTTGCGTTGCTGGGTCTCACCATGCGGTCCTTGATGTCTTCAGAGTCCTCGGTCTGGCCGGCCTTGGCGTTCAGCTGGAGCTGCAGGGCGTGGAGCTGGAGCAGCTGGTCGTGCACCTCCCTCTCCACCACCGACTTCTCACCCTGCACCTCCGCCAGCTCCGACTTGAGGTCCACCAGCTGGGCCTAGCAGAGGGATGGATGGACACACACACACACACACACACACACACACACACACACACACACACACACACACACACACACACACACACAAACACACATAAACACACACACACAAGGGTCAATTAGCTCTTCACACACACACAGACACAAGACGATACACATACAGGTGTAATGCACGCACGTGCACACAGGCACACACACGCATACACTCACAGAGACAGTCAGCGCGTGCGCGCGCGCACACACCGACACGCGCGCACACACACACACACACACACACACACACACACACACACACACACACACACACACACACACACACACACACACACACACACACACACACACACACACACACACACACACACACACACAAAAGGGTCAATTAGCTCTTCACACACACACAGACACAAGACGATACACATACAGGTGTTATGCACGCACGTGCACACACGCATACACTCACAGAGACAGTCAGCACGTGCGCGCGCACACACGCACACACGCGCACACACGCACACACACACACACACACACCAAAAGCAGTCAGTGCGCTCTTCTCTCACCTCTGCCAGCTCAGACTTCAGGTGCACCAGCTGGGCCTAACTCTAGTTGGCACCCAAATGCACGTATATACGACAAAACCTATCCATACAAGATAGCACACACGCGCACGCATAAAAGGGCAAAAGGGGTCATTTAGCTCTCAGCCATTTTTTAATTAGGAGAACGACAAAACCCCCCTCGCTTTGACAGATGGATATGTGATGCCATGCTTCACTTCAAGAGTTTACACATGCTATTTTTGACCATTGTACAATTATGTTTCCAAAGTCCTTTCTGTGGTTCACCAACCGGCTGAAAAGGACTTCAGAATTTGCATCGACACCATCCGCATTGTATTGTGTTAAATTTGAGTGGGTTTTCCCCAATGTTCGTAGGTTACTACAACTGCATGACCATATGCTGTTTAGAGGGATTACTGTCTCTTTGTGTGTCTTTGTTTTGGAGGACATCTGCCGAGAATGCTGTGCGCCAGGGCCTCTTGACCTTCCAGAGATCAAACTGCCTATACTACCTCTCCATAAATAATATGTGTAATGATAAGGTGTGTAAATAACAATCGAAATGTATCGATGCATCAATCCTACAGCTGACGATTGAATCGAATCGTATCGTGGGGCATTCTTAAGTATCGAAAATAATCGAATCGCATTCCCTGGCCCCTGTCCAATGCCCTTGCTCCATAACATAATAGAAGTAGAAAAGTAAAAGCAAAAAATTAAATCGAATCGAATCGTATCTTATCGTGGGGAATTCTTAAGTATCGAAAATAATCAAATCCCTACTTTAAGAAATTGATACCGTATATCGTATCGTCATGGAGACTGTGATTTACACCCCTCGTAATGATATCTGCCTTTATTGCTGTAAATACTACCTATTTGGGGTGACAGCGGAATTTTACCATGTTAAGTATCATAAGTCTGTATCTCATGTGTTGTCATATTTACCTGACTCTTGCCCTCTGGTATGTCATATGGCCTGGGTATAAATCCTTTGGTCGTTCTATGCCACATTGTCAATTCAAGTCAAGAGAAGGGATATCGGCTACATCGGTAGTCAGATACGCTGGCCCCAAGCAGATTTGGTTTTCAACACTTTGTGGGGTTTATTTTTACACTGTGATGTTTAGTCTCATTTGTCATTTTCTTTTCACCTTTATTTTCATTTCACTTTTACTTATTTTTCTCATTTTTATTTCTTTCATTGTTCATTATTCATTTTTGTAATCTTTCTTTTTTTTCTACAAGAAACTGTATAATGATTGACTATTTTAACTTTGCCAGTTAGTCAACACAACACAACGCAAAGCATCCATACTTCAATTTTGGAATTGATCTAGCAAAACAGCCAAAATCTGACAATTGAGACTGACTTTTCCTTTTCTATGTTATTTTGCTTTGTTTTAAACATTATTAGGAGCAATGATTAAGAGCAGGACTAAACTGAACATAATGGATGAACTGTAAGTTACAGCCTGTAACATCCTTAACTTTGCTTTGTTGGTCTTGTTCGCCAGTTCTCCCTTTTTCCGGTGTTACAGTAAATGGATCCTTATTGACTGGCGCTAACTGTGTTGTGTTACTGAACTCCTCTGTGTGAAGCTGGAGCCTTTTGGGCAACGAAGAACAGGAGCTTGGGGTTACGTGGAAGCGTTGTGTGTGAGTGAGCTCACAGTGCATTCACCAACACTAAGTTATTAATGGCACGCACGCACGCGCGCGCGCACGCACGCAAGCACACACACACGCACACACACACACCTACTGAGGCTCCTGGGGCATGCTCACTGAGGCACTGCTGCATGGAACTGTGGCTACAGTGGAATTAAACAGCAGTTTGTGAAGTCAGGACCAGCTCAGGATTCTGAGCTATTACTTTATGCTAACCTGTATGTTGATACCAGTGTTGCCAGATACCGCTTATTCCTGCCAAATTGGACTGTTAAGGATGACCTTCTGTGGCTAAAAAAAACTATTCTGCAGGGTTTTCTGTAGATTTAGGCTCAAATTAGGCAGTATTTAGCGCATCCAGGAGGGGTCCAGGGCATTATTTGGATTGTACATCACCATTCACATATGGCAACCCCCTGGTTGATATTATTGATACTTTCCCAAAAGCCTGTTGGTCATTTTTTGATAATTGACTTTTATTTTTCCAAAAGCCATGCACTAAGTAAAAGTATACAACACAAAACACCAATAGCTGCATAAACGATAAACAGTTATGTAAACTAGCCAAACAGCATTTTATAAACTGTTTTGCAAACTAGTAACGCTGCATTTTATAAACAGTTATGTAAACTAGTGGCACTGTATTTTGGCTATCATCATGAAAACTACACATCACCTTTCATCATGCATAGCAACCCCCTCACAGCTACAGCAAATGGATATCTACACAGCACGTGGAAAACTGAGGTTAGTTTACTAACAAATACCTTCCGTCTTACTCACCGCTAAAACAATTTAAGCGAGATACATTAATTTACGAGATACATTGGATTAACTTTATAGTCATAACACGTGTAAGGATACAGAGAGCAACTACCAAAGATACGAGGTCAGCTTATGGGTCAGTGGCCTGTTTAACTAGGACTACAAGATTCCAGACCTGGCGCAAGAGAGGGCTGACAAGCTGACACTCTAGAAATGGCATCGCCCACAGGATTCTAAGCAGGAAGGGGCTTCGTGAAGGAAGAGCATTAAAAACACTTACAATGCAGAATTTACAGGATGTAGCCTAAATGATGTGTCCTTGTCCTTTAAATGACTAGATGTGGTGTCCAGCTCACTAAATAGACGTGGGCTTTTAAAGATACAGTGTGAACCTTTTAAAGAAGTCATTGTCCATAATGTACCATTTGCGATCCGTCCATCCTCCATTTTTATGTGCACTCATGTTCCAACTACGTTATTTCTTTAGGAACACATACACGCCTATTAAGTTCTTTTTTTTTTTTGCTCTGCATGGCATAATTACAACTATGGGTATCAGTGATCATATTGCCATGTTGTGTTGTCACTTTATGGCACACTAAAATTCAAGGCAGGGAAAATAAATCTTACAAAGTGAAGCTTTAAATGCAGTTTCTTGGTAAACTTTACCTATTCTTTCACTTATCATCATATCAAAATTATACAACGACAGCACAGAGCCAGAGAATATTTGTTTTCTGACTTCCCCCCTAAGGACAGCTTAACTCACTTGGACATTCCATTATTCTAAAATAACAAAATGGGTCCCATTATTACACAAAGATCACTAAGCTTAGCTCATCTGTGGAAGTAAAAAAAAGCATTATGTCCTTGCCCAATAGCCCACCTCTTATCCAGACACCCAGAGAGATTATCAAGGAAAGAATTGCACATCTGTACCTTGTGCTCACATAGTCCACATAAATGGCTACTAATAGTCCTTTTACAAGCACTCTACAGTACCAAAAGCCCCTTGGGGACACTGTGCTGTCCCCTTTTGGTACAGGGTGGATGATGACAGCTGAAAAGCCAACTGCCTCGAGACGCAATTGTGTGTGTGTGTGTGTGTGTGTGTGTGTGTGTGTGTGTGTGTGTGCGTGCGTGCGTGCGTGCGTGCGTGTGTGTGTAACACGTGTTGCTGTTGATGTTGTTGGGAGGAGATCCTGCGGTAGAGATAGCTGATGAGAATATTTCATTTCAAAAGGTATTTAGGGACGTAACTACTACCTAGATGGTATTTTAATCACTTACACAGCTCAATTGAATAGCCATCTACATCCAAACATCCACTCTCCATAATTTGTTAACGTATTTGCCTACTGGAAAGGCAACTTCCGCAAAATCAACAGCCAATAATGATGTGCATTTCCCATTTTACAGGAAACTGGGATGTGGCCGTTTTCCATAAACGATCCAAAATTAGTAGCATCATGACAATCAGACGCACATACTGCCCAATCAGACTGCCCAACGTGTACTTCGCTGACTTCTGCCTTAAAACCTTACACATGTTTGTTTCATAAATCGCATAGGCTATAATTAAATGACAACTAGGCTAATAACACCCTGTTTGTAAGGTGCTGAACAGTCTTTCTCTCTACGGGCCCAAAGCAAAGTCTTGGCTGGTCTGCCCCCACCCCATGACAAACCAGCACAACAGGACTCTCGACTGCAGTAGAGCTCTAGGGCGAAGCTGAACATGACAACTACGACTATACAACTGAAGTCGCCCCAGGAGGTGGATGGCAAGGGCTCACGTACACCGGCGTAACAGAGAACTAGGAGGCAGGACATTGTGAAATTACATAGAATTAAGTTGATGTCTACACTGACTGAACAACTACAAACACATCCTGACAAACTGAGCCTGTTGTGTTACTCAGAAGATAGATAGTAGGCCAATTGTGGACACAAACATTCTTGGTGGACAGCAAAGGGCTTTGGTCAAACTGACATTACGAAGGTGCTCTCTTATTTATGACAATCACACTCTCAGTAGGAATGGTGATTAATTTACATCAAATTAAAATAATCTAAAATCTAGGAAAACAACAAGAAGGAATTAGGAACTGTTTAAAAAAACGTTATTTTTTATGAGCAATACCAACCTCAAGTTTGTGGTTGAGTTGGAAAATGGTTTGAGCTTTGTGGCATAGCTGAGCAAAACATGAGCTGAGACTCGTCATCTTCTGGCGGCCTTCATACGTGATATCTGCTTGGTCTGGGTCAATTTCCCCCAACAGCAGGTCAATATCCACGAATGCTTTATCAAACTCCTTTTCGAGCACCTCCAACCAACGGAACATTGACATCCCCGAACCGGGGCCAGCCAAGCTGGATGACTGCGCAGCTGGAGAAGCAGACATTTCAGGCAAGTGACAGAGCTTAGCTGGTTAGCTAACTGACGTAAATATAGCTAAAACGCTAGCAGCTTCCTCCGTTTTGTCGAAGAAAGACACAGCGTCTTGGTTTGCAGTCGAATGCGTTTGTACTGGGCCCTTTTTGAAAGTCGACTGATGCTGTTTACTGTGTCAACAAAACTAGTCGAGACTGACGCAAAGGTTTAGCAAGACGCCGATCTCCCCCTCTCATCTGAGTGATCAGGAAATCCAAAACCCGGAGAAGAATCTGTCTGCGAATCAACTGCTACAGTCTGCCACACAATTTTGACACCCTCTGGAAGGAAAAGTAGTCGATTGAGGAGAACAGGCGTTCCGGATATCTGATACAAAACATAGAATTTATTTTAGTTTGCAGATATATCCGCCAGTTCGATGTGGTGATAGGTAGTCTTTAAAGTACGGATAGTACCAATACAAGTGTAGTAGTGTGTAGAGTTGATACACAGAGACCACTACATTGTAACATCGCCTTGCACCAGCAGATGGCGGCAAAATTCTACTTCAAACTTTTGTAAATGCCGGATATTGCGTATACTATGGTTACTCAACTTCCGGAATAGTTCCGGTTTGTATTTCTCACGTGTAATCAGCTCACGTGTAAACACACACATCGAAGTGAGAAATAGTTGGCGATCATTCATTAATAGTTAAAATGACGTACACTGATGGAATCGTGTAAGTAGCCTTTACATTCCTCTTTTGTCCAGTAATTTATGGTCAATCTGTGGAAGTCTTCTGTAAGTTCTGTAAGGCGGCAGTAATTGGAACACTTGGCGATGCGAATGGCTCTTAGCCATTTATTTTATATCACAATCGTTGTTTGTGTTTTTCTTGTGTCGATGTCAAATCAGATGTTCTGTCACATGCCTTTGCCCATGTTGCTTGTACATTATCATCACATTCTTTGACTTAATAGTGATTTACTAACCCATCGACGACGTAGCCTTGTGGTGGGGCATCCCTGGGTACAGAGCATCTTTCAACTTGTAGAACAAACTGTTATTTCTACTGTGGAAGTTTAGGTATCAGGAAAAAACATTAGCATATGGTTTGCAACAGGCATAGGGCTGTGCAAAAGTTTATTACAACCAATGTTACACATAGCATACATTGAAGATGAATAAGACGTATTGACTAGTTATCATCCTTCTGATACTGAAGCAGTCCACACTGCACATCATCAGTCACACAGCAATGCTTCAGTAACTTGTCAGTACTTATGTCATTATTATCAAACATGTGCCAACTGTTTGGATCTGACCATGAGGGAAGAGTCTGAAGGCAAATTTGGCAAAGTTTGGCAAATTGTTAAGACAATACCTGTAAACAGAATTCTATGGTGTTGGATTTTACATTCCAAAAGTACTGACACACGCCTTTTCTTGTGTTTGCAATTCACATGGGTAGTGAATTTGTTAGTAAATGTTCAATCACATCGCTTATGTAGAATGTAGGTAGGCTATAATGCTTCATGTAGACGTGTCTGTTACATGTTAGGAGTGTCTCTTCATTTTGAATGTTGTTTATACGTTTTTGTGTGTTGATGGCCAATATGAGAAATAAGCACTGAAATGCATACAATTTAATCTTCCTCAGGAAACCGAAAACGAAGAGGTCAAAACGATTTCTTCAGAACAGAGAGCCTAAACTAACAGAGAACATCAAGAATGCCATGATTATGAAAGGAGGGAACACAACAGAGACAGTCACACAAGCGCTGAAAGATATTGTGAGTTGATGCAAAGTATTTGTAGAACAAATGTAATTTGGTGTATTAATTAAGAGGGCGCAAATGACAATGTTGATTGTTTTTTTTCAGTATGCTTTGAAGAAACCAAATGCAGTGCTGTACAAAAAGTAAGTGACATGCTCAGTAGAGAACACATTCTAAATCAGTGCCTCTCAACCTTTTCTGAACAAACGCCCCCTTGAGCTATTTGTAAGCCCCCCTTGCCAACGCAATGCCCCCTTAGTATTGGAACGTAAAATGGACTACTGTCCTGCCCCCCAATGCGAACAAAGCCCCACCCCGACTCCGCTGCATTCTTCTCAACGCCCCCTTAGGGCTTCCCAATGCTCCCTGGGGGGCTGTAGTGCCCCCCTTGAGAAACACTATTAGTGTTGTAGTAATTGGTTGCACACTGACAGTTCAATTTTGACTTCTTCATTTGTGTAATAGGAAGAATATTGTGAGACCCTTTGAAGACTCCACATCTCTGGTGAGTTCAAGGTTGAATTATGTCAAAATAAAATCTCTCAGTTGTACTTCTCTTGTGACCATACCATATTGTGTTAATTACAACATCCGTTCTAGGTGTTTTTAGGCTGAGACTTTTCTTTATAGGCCATTATAACCAGGGCTTTGAACCGGTTCAAGGAACGAAAACGAAAACCGGAAACTTTTTGTATTTTACAAGGAACAGAAACGAAACCGGAAACGTTATCATTTTTTATGTTCTGGAACAGGAACACTTATTTAAAAATAATGGTAACCGGTTAATACCGGTTAATACCGTTCCTCAAACAAAACAAAAAAAGTAATGATTTTCCTGTGCACGTTACCAATGACGGCTGAGGTTCACGTCCTGTGTGACATCAGACATTCTCTGACTGAATGGAGAGAGGGATTACAAAGTCTCCACTCCACATCTTAAATAAGAGAAACCACTATCATACAAAAGGGGCGAGTTTCCATTGCATCACTGTTAGACATTGCAGAGAATCGCGTTTAAAGCGCACCGAGAATTTTCTTCCTGACAGGAACGAAATTAACCGTTCCGGGAACAGTATTTTTTTGTTCTAACCGGTTCGGGAACGTCAATTTGTTGGTGGAACTCATAACCGGAAACGTTATAATTCCGTTTCTGTTCGGAACGAACCATTTGGAAAAAAATAATGGTTCAAAGCCCTGATCATAACCAACATTGTGTTGTGTTCTGTTTTTTTATATATATTATTATTATTTTTGCTTTACAGGAATTCTTCTCCAAGAAAAACGATGCGTCTTTGTTTCTCTTTGGATCCCACAATAAGAAGAGGCCAAACAACCTCATATTTGGTAAAGTTTAGGTTGTCAGACTAGACAGCATGTGTCTGATTTCTCAGCAGAACTGACTCAGTTTAATCTCTGCATATTTATTACAGGACGGTTGTTTGATTACCACGTATTGGACATGATCGAGTTGGGCATCGAGAAATTTACGTCTTTGAAGGATATCAAGGTGAGTATTCGACATAAATCCATACTCTTGTGTACATTTTAACCTATGTCATTCTATTTGGTGCCTTACGTTGTGTCTGCAATGATTGCAAACCAGAGCTATGTACGTAAGTAGCCAAAATTATGACCAAGACAATGTCATTACCCTGATTTGCTATGTGAAAGTAGACACCATTTGGGCCGGCAAGTCATGCTTCTACCAGAGAGAGTAGAGAGAGAGAGGTTCCATTGGCCCATTGTTTCCGGGTTCTATTATTGCAAGGGGAAGGGGGGAAAATCCCCCTTTAGGCAGATCTAAGGACTGTTCTATTCATTCTAGGAGCATTATGACACGCCCCTTTAGGCAGACCGGAACCTGGTCACGTTAGGTGCCCATAGAAACCTATTATGTTGGCATATCTCTATATACTTAGAGAATCTCTGCTTCTACTGTGTGCTCTCCATTCATGGCTGAGGATTCTGTTACTCTACTTCCATTAATTCTGATTTATTGCTTCTGTGTCTGTGGAGCAGCTGAGCAAGTGTCCAGAGGGAACTAAACCTGTGTTGGTGTTTGCTGGGGAGGCCTTTGATGTCGACAATGAGTACAAACGGCTGAAGAGCGTCCTATTAGGTAACTTACACCACCTACCTCCATTATCCAACCTAAACGCAAAAATAGTGACTTGCTGTATCTTAATAGCCTTGCATCCATCTTTGTGTTGCATATATCTTCTCTTTTCTCTTTCTCTACTCTTAAGCACATTAAATGTATGATATGTGTGATGTTATGTATGATAATGTAGAGTAGAGTAACTTCATAGAGTAACTTTATATTTATCCCCAGGGATGAAATTAAGGGTTATTTAATGTGCTATATACATAATATTGATTGATTGATCTGTGCAACATAGCATCTTGTCCTAGACTGATGAAGTTGGCATTAAGGAAGCCTCTGGGAGGGGGGTGCTGTGGCGCAGCACGCTAAGCCCCCCACATTTGGGCTTGCATGCCCACGGGGACCCTGGTTCGAGTCCAGCCGGGGTCATTTCCCGATCCCACCCCGCCTCTCTGTCCCACTCGCTTCCCGTCACCATCTCAGACTGTCCTATCAAATGGAGGCATTAAAAGCCCCAAAAAAATGTTTTTTTGTTTTTTTTTTTTCGTACAGGAAGCCTCTGGGTAGGTAAGGCAGAAGCTTTTTGATTTTCAGAGCGGTCTTCATTAATTTCACCCCAACATATAGGTCAGGTCAGAAATAAATGCCAAAGTCAATTTCAACATGCAGTTACTTTGCTTACGCTGTCCTCGACTTGTCAGTATCCATTGGTGTGCCTTTTTTGTTTAGACCTTTCTAATGGTGGCATGGGTTTAATATTTTTTGAAAAAGTGCCTCAAGGCATTCCAAATATCATTCCAAAAGTTACTGCTGTGTTCTAGGGCAGAGGTGGGGAACCTATGTTTTGAGGGCCGTTTACGGCCCTTGAGGCCATTTTATCCGGCCCCCGATATAAGTTTAATGTTATGCAGCTTCACATGAAATATGACATATTTTGTAAAGGAATCTTAGAAATTACATTTGCAATGCAGGGGACAGAGAGAAGTTGGGGTCTGCCTTCAATATAGGCCTAACGTTCAGGGGGATATCCTGGTTTGTGTTCATAGTACGGCCCTCGAACGACTTTTACCGCCCTTGGAGGAATTTGAAGTGGCCCCTTCAATGGAAAAGGTTCCCCACCCCTGTTGTAGGGTGTTTACTGTGATGACTTTTGTGACGATAAATAGTACAGAGTAGGGGTCGACCGATACAGGTTTTTTAATGGCCGATGCGATACCGATATTTTTTCCATCACCCTTGGCCGATACCCGATTTCCGATACCCGATACGCCGATACCGATATTGTTAAAAAAAGTGTTAAAAATGACAAAAATCAGTTCTGTATCATTAAAAAAAAAATCCTATCCCATCACATTTTCATCACACCATAACATGAATAACAGGAAAATAACTGTCATGTACAAAGCACACTGAGCAAGTAGTTTTTCAAGCATCTGTAGCCTATACTGTATTATAGCCACCTAAAAAGGTATACATAAGGCATTCAAATTTCAAAGGACTGTTGCTTGACAGTGGTACAATAGCATAGAGCTTGACTGTAAATTTGAAAAATGTTGGGGATGACCAAGATTATTATGGGTTTAAATATGCATGCCTATTTTTTCACCTGTATAGGTGTACTTGATTTACTAGGGCCTTTCACAAAATAAATCAAATCAAATAAATAACAAACAAAAGCCCAAAATAACAAACCAAAGAAATGCAAACAAAACACATAGACAAGTTATTTTCACATTATAAAATACATTGCAAAGAATGCCACCAGTAAAAAACACCCCTGTTCAAAATGGTTTGGTCCGCCAAACGGCGGACACCCCTCTATTTTACTCATATTGGAACATTCACTTGTTGCTGAACGAGGAAGTGGCAGCATGCCGGTGACCTGATCTGTTAAATGTTACAGAACTGTTTTACACAGTATCTAACCAAATAAACGTATATGAATTGAAATAGCCAGTTTGCAAGTGATGTTTGTTACTCATTAGAGATCGCTAAACAGATGGAAGTTGATAAATGAATGACGCTACGAAATGCGCATTTTGAAACGCGGTGGAAATTTACACTGAAACATGCTGGAAGGCACTCGTTACAACGCTAGGCAAATGGATGTGATAAATGACCGAACAATGAACCAGGGAAATAAAAACAGTAGTTTACCCTCGTTGGAAGAGCTGGTTGGTTGCTCAACGAGATGGCTGCATTATGCAGTCTGCATGCTGGTGAGTTGAATGCTACAGAAATGTTTTACAAGAGGCTGTGGAAGTTGCCTTAGGGCGAAGAAACGAGCCGTACAACTTCTCACATTAAGACTCTGTGAGTCGCGTTTATTAAGTTATAGAGTTCTTCAGCGGAAGCGGAAGCATGTAGTAGATTGTAGTCTTTCATGTTAGCATTTAAGGACGTCCTGGTTCCTATCGGCTTCCGGCCTCCATTGGGAATGAATAGGGGTAAATTTCAAATAAGCTCCGAGTGCAAGCACGCGCTTAGCGAACCCCCGCAAACTGTCGAGGGTGTTAAAAATAGGCTGTAGGTATGACATGGTTGATCATTTTGTGTCAAACTTCGACATAAATACGATGTTGCGTCCATATGCTAAACCCGGAAGCTTTTGGCGACTACAGAAACGGCGCCAGTATCTAACGGCATGTACGTGCGGAAGGTTGTACCCATGGCAACCAAAGGAAAGTATGTAGTTCGGAAGTTTTAATGATCAGAAAGGGGTTAGCAATATTGAATTATAATCGTCATGATTTAACATGTGAATACACCAACATGATGATACGATCCGTTCCACTAATGAGAAAGGGATGCGGGGACACGCTAATGTTCGTTGTTGCCGTGCAACTTATATTTTTGCCAAACCTGAATCTCTATGGCGTTTTGCAATGTAAAAAATCGCCAGGGAACCGGTAGTCCAAACGCCGCATACAAGTTGACGTCAACGCTGAAGAGCTCTATTGTAACTGACTAAAAACATGGCGCCGCGCATGACAGAAAAGCCGGCAACATTAAACGTCATCGGAACTCTTAAAGGGACCGTGACTATACAGTGAACAGAACAGTGGAGATGACGAACAGCATAACATAACCGAATACACAAATGATTAAGTGAATTATGTCAGTTGAGAAAGCACTACACATGCCCCCCCAGAATTCACATTAAGAGAGAACCTGAAAGAAAAAAAGAATAATAAGTTAGTTCATCAACGGCGTGGGGGGCGAATCAAACGCCCAGTGCGGCTCCGCTGAATGAGAGAAGGCGGAACTGCCCCCTCTGTGTCTGTCAGTAGGCCACCCCTGCGGCATGGCCGAGGGGCAGGAGGGATGGGAAGAGGGGGCCTAGTCGGAGGCCGTCCCCGTCTCGGGGGTTGCGCCAACTCGACAGGCCTGGCCAGATCTAGGTGAGCTGGTTTAAGGCGGTCCACAGATACACATTCATGCCTGCCTCCAATGTCTACCACAAAGTGCTTGTCCCCGCTTCCACAACGCGGAAGGGCCCTCGTAAGGCGGACGGAGAGGTCCGCGGTGGCTATCCACTCGAATAAAAACATAGCCAGCAGACTGAAGGCCACTGGGGACGTGAGAGTTCGGTAAACAGTGGCGGGAGGTAGGAAGTGGAGCAAACAACCTGGCATTGTCCAACAGGGTGGAGCGCTGGAGTGTGGCCGATCAAGGGCTCGTGGTGTTGGGGACAAACTCCCCGGGGACCCGTAGTGGCTGGCCATAGACCAGTTCCGCGGAGGAGGCCTGGAGGTCTTCCTTAGGTGCAGTCCTGATGCCCAGCATGACCCATGGGAGCCTGTCAACCCAGGAACAGTCCTTCAGGCCAGAACGTAGAGAGGCTTTCAGTGACCTATGAAAACGTTCACAGAGGCCATTACTCTGGGGATGGTAGGCCGTGGTGCGGTGGAGTTTAACCCCCAAGCTCCCTGCGATAGTGTTCCAAAGCTCAGAGGTAAACTGAGCGCCTCGGTCTGAGGAAATGTCCGATGGGGTGCCAAAACGTGACACCCAGGTGCCAATAAATGCCCGTGCCACATCAGCTGCTGTTGTTGATGACAGTGGAACAGCCTCAGCCCACTCGTCGTCCTGTCGACCATAGTGAGCACGTGAGTGTAACCGTGCGAGGGTGGAAGTGGGCCAACTAGGTCGATGTTGACGTGGTCGAAACGTCGTTCTGGCACCTGAAACTGTTCCAGTGGCGCTTTGGTGTGGCGGTGTACTTTGCCACGCTGGCACACCCCTACAGGTGCGCGCCCAGCCCCTCACGTCCTTTTTCAGTCCGCGCACACGAACTTGGCTGACACCAACTTGACGAGGCCTTGGTTCCTGGGTGTGAGAGGCCATGGATGGTGTCAAAAACAGGCTGCCTCCACTTCGCAGGTACCACAGGCCTAGGAGAAGCCCAAGGAGATGTCACAGAGCAGAGTAGTGCCAGCCTCGTTCGAACGTCACATCCTGTAGCTGTAGTCCAGTAACAGATGAGCGAAGAGCCTGCACTCCTGGGTCCGCGGCCTGCTCTGCTGCCATGCCGCTGTAGTCCAGGCCGAGGTGGACCGCCGCCGCAAGAGCACGGGAGAGGCAGTCAGCGACAGGGTTGTGCTTGCCAGAGAGGTGTGTAATGTCCGTAGTGAACTCGGAAATGTAAGTGAGCTGCCGCTGTTGTCTACCAGACCATGGCTGAGTGACTTTGGACATGGCAAAAGTCAGCGGCTTGTGGTCCACAAAGACAGTGAACTGGCGTCCCTCCAGCAGTGAACGAAAGTGTCGGATGGCCAGGTAAACACCCAGTTAGCTCTCGGTCGAAGGTGCTATACTTCCGTTCATTGGGACGCAAACTGCTGCTGCTGAAAAAGGCGAGAGGTTGCCAAGCGTCACCCACCCATTGCTCGAAGACCGCACCGACCGCGTAGTCAGAGGCGTCCGTGGTCAGTGCAATCGGGACGGAGGAGGCGGGATGGGCCAACATGGCGGCCTTAGCCAGGGCTGTTTTGGCGTCCGCAAAAGCCTTGTCTCTCTCGGGCTCCAGTCCACAGTGTGTTTAGGCTTGCCGCCTTTCAGAGCCTCATACAAGGTCGCATGGTTTGGGCGGCCCTGGGGAGAAAACGGTGGTAAAAGTTTCACCATGCCCAGGAACTCCTGTAAAGCTCTGATGGTTACTGGGCGTGGGAAAGCGGTGATGGCCTCCACTTTCGAGGGAAGAGGAACGATCCCGTCCTTCGTGACTCTGTGCCCCAGAAAGTCTATGGCGGACAGGCCGAACTCGCACTTGGCCGGATTGATGATGAGCCCGTGCTCGGTAAGCCGCTCAAACAGAGTGCGAAGGTGCGAAAGGTGTTCTGAAGGTGATGTGCTGGCCACCAGGATGTCGTCAAGGTACACAAACACAAAGGGCAGATCCCGTAACACAGAGTCCATGAGCCGTTGGAAAGTTTGAGCAGCATTCTTGAGCCCGAATGGTGTGCGCAGGAATTCAAACAAACCAAATGGCGTGATCACAGCTGTCTTTGGGATGTCGAGAGGGTGTACGGGCACCTGATGGTATCCTCTGATCAAGGTCCACTTTGGAAAAAAATGAGCTTGCCAGCCAGGTGTGCTGAAAAATCTTGGATGTGGGGCACTGGGTAGCGGTCGTGTCGGGCGTTGTCGCGTCGTTGAGCCGTCGGTAGTCCCCGCAAGGACGCCAGCCCCCTCCAGGTTTGGGGACTAGATGCAGGGGGGAGGCCCAAGGACTGTTGGAGCGTCGCACAATCCCAGGCGCTCCATGGACTCGAACTCCGTCTTGGCCACGGCAAGCTTGTTCGGCTCGAGGCGTCGAGCGCGGGCGTATACAGGCGGGCCAGTAGTTCGATGTGGTGCTCGACACCGTGCTTGGCCTGGAAGAGGAGAAGGTGGGCTGAAGTGAGTGCAGGGAAACTCGCGAGCAGGCGTTGGAAACTGTCGGTGACAGAGAGCAGGCTGGAGAGGTGTACTGCGTCAGAGTCGCTGAGCGCGCAGGCATAAGAACAGAAAGTGACGGCGTCGATCAAACCGCTGATTTTTAACGTCCACTAACAGTCCATATGCGCACAAAAAATCTGAACTCAAGAGGGGAACAGCAACCTTGGCTGTCACAAAAGTCCCCAGCTAAAGCGTTGCCCTCCAAAAACACAGTTCAACATGTCTAGTGCCGTACGTACGGATAGGGCTTCCATTGGCGGTTCCATGGGGGGGCGTGGGTGTCTGCCACCACGTCCACCTGTGAAGCAGGCAGTAGACTCCGCTGTGCCCCTGTGTCGCAGAGGAATCGCCGGCCGGAGATGGAGTCGTGGATGAGAGTAGCCTGCCGGCCATGGCCGACGCTCACGGCCACTAGTGAGCGCCGGCCTTGGCGTTTCCCGTTCCAATGAAGCTGCATGGAGAACGGCATTGCTTGGCCTTTGAAGCCAAACCTGGCATGGGTAGTAGCACAAACCAGAAGACTGCTGCCGACGCGGGGGCCGCTGCTGCGATGAAGCAGGTGATCATCCTCCAGAACATCAGATACAGCACCAGCAGGGAGGAGAGCAGTTGCACAGGGTTGTTGTTGACTAGCAGGAAACACTTGTCAGCCTCAGCGGCCAGTTCTCTGCAATCCGTGCTGGCAGTGTTGGCCAAAGCAGCTCTCACATGAGCAGGCAGCTGGCGCAGGAAAAGGTGGAGGAAAAGGAAATCTGGCTTGTTGTCGCCAAGCAGATCGAGCATTGGGTCCATTAGCTCTGAGGGCTTGCTATCGCCGAGCCCTTGAAGAGAGAAAAGTCTACTTGCCCTCTCAGTGTCAGACAGTTCGAAAGTTTTCAGCAACTTTTCCTTCAGAGTTTGATATTTCCTTGTCAGAGGAGGACGTTTAAGAAGGCTCACCACTCTCGACGCCGTAGAACTTCCGAGGGCAGACACCACGTAGTAGTATTGCGTTTCGTCGGCGGTTATCTGACGCAATGCGAACTGTGCCTCAGTTTGAGCGAACCAGGCTGAGGGAGAGGATTCCCAGAACTCGGGGAGCTTGAGAGACACAGCGTTGGCGGTCATGTCGATCTGGATACGTCCAGTAAGCAAACGTCGGGGGTCACCAGTGTGGAAGTTGCCTTAGGGCGAAGAAACGAGCCGTACAACTTCTCACATTAAGACTCTGAGTCGCGTTTATTAAGTTATTGTAACTGACTAAAAACATGGCGCCGCGCATGACAGAAAAGCCGGCAACATTAAACGTCATCGGAACTCTTAAAGGGACCGCGACTATAAAGTGAACAGAACAGTGGAGATGACGAACAGCATAACATATAACCGAATACACAAATGATTAAGTGAATTATGTCAGTTGAGAAAGCACTACAAGACCATTTTAATTTAGCCAGTTTGCAAGTGATGTTTGCTACCTATTAGATGTCGCTAAAACAGATTGAAGCTGATCCATGAATGACGGTATGAAATGCGTGTTTTGAAAGGCGGTGGAAATTAGACACTGAAACATATGCCGGTAGACACTCAGTTACAACGGTAGAAAGATGGCAAATGGTGATTATTGACTGAACAATGAACCAGGGAATTAAAATCAGTACAGAAAATGCATGGAGCTGAAACATTCTCCCTTTTGGCATATTACATGCACATGCCATGTCATTCAGTGTCCACATTAAAATAGGATGCATCTGAAAGTCTAAAACTTTGTGGCAGCCTGCAAGGCTGTTTACTTTACTTAATGAGTGGGGGAGGGGTGACGCAGCTGCGTGCATTGCGGGTCTGCCAGCAACACAGAGCTGCCCGTCTGTAGTCAAAATCTCGGGGTGGGCGTATCGGCCAAAACCGCATGCGTATCGGCCGATGCCGATACACTTCATAAACGCAAATATCGGCCCGATATATCGGCCGGCCGATATATCGGTCGACCCTTAGTACAGAGGCACTTGGAGGGAACAGCCTGTCTACATTTTTCTGACCTCTGGTATCATTGTGTGTTTTGAACTGTTGCCCTCTTCTTCAACTAACACTCTCTCTCTCTCTCTCTCTCTCTCTACCTCTCTCTCTCTCTACCTCTCACTCTACCTCTCTCTCTCTACCTCTCTCTCTACCTCTCACTCTACCTCTCACTCTACCTCTCTCTATCTACCTCTCTCTCTCTCTATGCCTCTCTCTCTCTCTACCTCTCTCTCTCTCTCTACCTCTCTCTACCTCTCTCTCTCTCTCTCTACCTCTCTCTCTCTCTCTCTCTCTCTACCTCTCTCTCTCTCTCTCTCTACCTCTCTCTCTCTCTCTCTACCTCTCTCTCTCTCTCTCTCTCTCTCTCTCTCTCTCTCTCTCTCTCTCTCTCTCTCTCTCTCTCTCTCTCAGACTTCTTTAGGGGCCCCACTGTGTCATCTGTGCGGCTGGCAGGCCTGGAGCACGTGTTGCACTTCACAGCCCTGGATGGGAAGATTTACATGCGCAGCTACAAGTATGTGTGTGCCATGCATCCTTACTCAGTGCTGCCTCTTTTCACTGTGTGTGTCATTTCTGTTCAAGTTGCTTTCAAGAAACTGCTAAGAGGCGTTATTCCCTCTGAAAAACTCATTAGAACGTGGCCATTGGAACATTACAGTGATTTAACAAAAATAGCAATTCTGGTTTTTTTTTCCTCAATAGTAGCATAATGGGAAGTGCTTGGGTGCAGAATGTGACTGGCTGTGGCCTTAAGCCGTCATTATTGTGTCTATATTTTACTCACACAAAATCAGTCTACCCATAATGCCTAGCAGACGGCCTGTTCCGTGCGATGGCTGTGTTGAGTGTTTATCGTGACTATTGAGTGAATCTTGATTGAGGTGTTAATATTGGCAGGTATTACTCATCATTGAAATGGCTATGCTGGGCAGTTTAATATGAAATAATATAATGTGGAATCCTCTCTAAAAGTATACAGTTCTTTGGTGATACAACTTAAGAAATTACGTTCTTTACACAAAATCTTTATCTTTTCATGACACCTTGTCAAGGTGGTAGGTGTTTGCTGTCAAGTTGGCTGCTTTCTTGAGGACTGTGTTAGCTGCATTATCTTGTATGTTTTAGCGTCATCTTGCATCGAGGCCATCGTGAGTTTATCTAAGATTTAGAAAAAAAATGTACAAGGCATTGGTCAAAATATCTGTAATGATGATATTGTGACCATCATTACATATATTTTGGCTTCCTTCTATCTTTCCTGTGAAGTGAAGAGTTTATCTGATCAAAGTGAAGTAAAGATTGTTGGAGGAGTAAATATCTGCGATACAACATGGTCCAAGCCATGTCTGGAATTTGTGTATTTGCTTTTGGGGAGAATAGGTTCAAATATTAGCTTGGTAAAGTGGAGACCACCATGAAATAAGAAATCATGTTCAAAGGGCCTAAACTATAATCCTATTGGTTGTAGGGGGAATTGGATTATTTCATGTTTCTTTTTTATCCTCTGGTATTGTATATCTAAAACGAGAGAATGAAAAAGAAAAAAAGTTCAACATGAAATAATCCAATCCAACCACCTTCCCCATACTAAAGAGAAATACTATTATTATTTCTGATTAAGCTTTAACATAAACAACATTAACAGTAATGTTAACATTTGGTATATGTTGTACTGAAAGAGTGGAAAGCTTTTGAGTGCAGTGGACGTCCAAACACGCTGTTGTATTTATAACGTTGCATACAGGATTTCAGTATTGGACATGAGGGCTGTTGAAGAATGGAATGCGTAACCTCTCAGTGGCATGATATCTAACATGTTTATTTGACCACTGGTGTTTGTAGACTAGAAGGTTTATCAAGAAAGGAATGCATCATTGACCGTTCTCAGAGGATAGCCTTGTTGAGGAAGGCCACCTCCCTGTCTGGGCTAAGAGAGCAACCATCCCAGTGTTAATACAATCAGTACCGCTGACAGCTTTTGCCGAGCCCAGGACAGAGTTATTGGAAAGCCACCGCCCCCCATCTCCCTGGACCCAGGACCGCTGACCCCTTTGCACACACCCCACTGCCATGTTCTGTCTGCCCTTGACACCAGGGAACTGAATGGGGGTTGTGGTGAACTAATACAGCGGTTAGAAATTAGGTCTGCATCCAGCAGCATTGATACTTAACAGATGTTTCTATTAAATAAATGCTGTTTATCCTATTTTTAAACAGAGTTCTGCTGAAAAAGTCTGGCTGCCGCACTCCAAGAATCGAGCTAGAAGAGATCGGACCCTCCTTTGACTTCATCCTGAGAAGAACGCATCTGGCATCCGATGACCTCTACAAGACCGCAAACAGGCAGCCCAAAGCCCTGAAGGTACGTCCTACGACGAACCTGGGGTGCATTTCTGGAACGTGTAGTTGTTAGCAGTTAGCAACTTAGTTATGTACTTGCTTGCAAGGTAGTTGCCAATGGGAAATTGCTTTGCAACCAACAAAGTAGCTAACGTAGTTAGCAACTACGCTTTCTGGAAGAGTTCTACTCTCTTAAAATGCACATATTGCACAAATGTTCATGCCCCAACAGTGACTTGTTTTTAAAAGAAATTTTAAAACAGCTTTATTTTCATCTGCCTTTAGTTAGGTCTTTCTTTCCTCTGAAGCACATTAAATGACAGTTATCAATATTAACGTGATATACAAATGCTATTGCTATACTGCTATATCATGGCAGTGATTGGCAGCATTCATTTTTCAAGATTTCAAGAGCTACCATCTAGTGTCACATACTTCTTCCAGCCGTTGACCAAATCAGATGACTAATCAGCACAGCTCCTCAGCCAGGCAGAGAAGTTAATCAGGGACACCACTTGTGTTTCAGTGGATGGAAGAAGGTCCATGTGCCTTGTTTTGTGTGGTATTGAATCGTAAACTTCTCTAGCCAGGTTGGACATTGTGGAATAAGGAAGCTGTCAGATATTACCCTTTGGAAAAAGAGTGTGACGCTTGTCTGAGATGTTCACATGGTTCTTGTTCAAAATTGTATAAATCAAACAACAAACAACAAACGTCTTTCAGACTTTCAGAACAATTGAGCTTTTCAAATTGTGATTGTGCCTTTGTTTACGAAGTGTTTCAAGGTTCATTTCTGTCTCAGACCCAGAACAACAGGTTACACAACTGTTAACATCTGACAAGAAAAGAGATTGTGTTTTTATTAATATCTATACACAATAGAACACCTACCTGTACAGTTATTCACCAGTAATGCCTTGGTTACACATGTGCATGTGTTGGCTGTCTTGCATTCTTGTCCTGTTCACTTTACATTTGGTGGTGTCACTTTCGGCTGCACCAAATTGTGGCTCTGTTGCATTGGGTTGGATTCGAATCAAATCAAACAATTTAACAAAAGTTAAACTTTTTGATGGGTCACTCACCCAGTGCTCCCTCTATGGCTCTACGTCAGGTGTCACCAACGTTGTGCCCGCGGGCGCCAGGTAGCCCTCCAGGAGCTTCTGAGGTGCCCACCAAGGATGTTAATAAACAGTGACGACTACCAGATTGTAGTCACTGTTAATGCTTTTCTTGATTTAAATATGAGATTATTTATTCTTTATAACCTATAGTCTAAGTAAATTATCATTCAATAATAGTGTGATTTGAGAATGATGCCAAGACATCAGTAGGGAATTTTGAACCAAAGTAGCCCTCGAGTAGCCCTCGGTAGCCCTTGGTAGCCCTAGGACCCAGAAAGGTTGGGGGCCCCTGCTCTACGTGATCTGTAGTGACCTTCACCGCCACCAAACACATGCATGGTACATGCATGGCCACACCATAACCGTCTGCCGATGTTCTCTTTTCCCACAGCCTAAGAAGAAGAAGAACATCTCCCATGATGCATTTGGCACCAAGTTTGGCCGCGTGCACATGCAGAAGCAGAACCTGGACAAGCTGCAGACGAGGAAGATGAAGGGACTGAGGAAGAGGAGGGGGGAGAAGGCTGCCGAGCAGCAGCAGCAGCAGGAGGGGGAGGAGCAAGAGCAGGCCAGCACGTCTCCAAAGAAACAAAAAACGGACCAGTGACTCCGCAAATCTCACTAGACCCATATGGACATTCACAATTTGAACTTTTTTGAAGCCATTTCAGACGGCTTTTTGGAAGAGAACAGCAGCTGTAAAGTGATTTGGGGGTGTTTGTAGCTCCCTTTTTATTGTTTGTATGTCGGAAGTCAATCTGTGTAAGCCAGTGAGTGCGTTTTGCATGTTAAATATCATGCGGAAAATGTATTCTTTATTGTTGATGATGCAGTTTTGCAATAAATACCAGTATTGCACTGTAACTGTTTTTGTGTGGTGATTGCTTTTCTGTGCGATGCTCACAAAACATGTCAAAGATCATCCTAATTCTAAAAGAAAAGGTCAACATAAACGGACTGCATGTTTGTTATTTATTTATTTTTAAAATCTTGTTTTGGTCCATTTTGTGAACATTTTCCACATATCTCTTAATACCACTAGGTGGAGCAAGTTATGCGGAAAGATCTGGGCGCGTTCCAAAACTCACACTTTAGGGGAATTGGAAATATGTATATACTTAGATGTATGGAGTTTTGTTCTGTCGCAATTGTTTTTCTGTGGGGTCCTACTCTGAATGTGATAACTTAATGCATTTTTCATTCAATGAGGGGGGAATCAAACATTTGTTCCAAATGCACCAAGAATGTGACACCACTATACAGTTTACAATTACAATTTAAGCGTTATTATTCAACGAATGCATTGTCATTTTTGTCACTGTTGTTTTTTTTGATCGGGGTCATATTCCTGGGCCATAGATTAGGATTGTGACACATCCCATCCAATCCAGTGACAGAAAATTGCGTAGTGTAGTTCTAGCTCCGCCCATCTGAGGTACTATTAATACTGTACCGCAGCGCTGCTGTCACCCATGCTGAAATCACAAGAGACTTTTTGTAGAGGCAGACCATTGCGTCTACTACTCATTGCAATGGCAGTTTAAGGTAGTGATACACTGCAGCTGTATCAACCATAAAATATCGCGTCCTAATATTTCAGGCTCCCGGTTTAAGATTAAGGACAACCCAGTGTCTTCGTTGAATAGATTGCGTGTACATAGATATTTCTCTTCACTGAAGACATGACAGAAGAGAAGACTGCGACCGAAATGGAAGGGGGTGCAAATAAGGACATTGTGGCAGAGGAAGCCGGTGATGGAAAACCAGTGGAGACAAAACCATTGAATGGACCCGCAGAGATGAAGGAGAACGGAGACACCAAACAAGCGACCGCGGAAAAAGTGTCCGAACCAGCTGCAGAGAATGAGTTCGTGCCGCCTGAGGGAGGATGGGGATGGGTTGTCATGTTGGCGGCTATGTGGTGCAATGGATCAGTATTCGGCATCCAAAACGCATTCGGTATCTTGTTCGTGTACCTCCTCAAAGAGTTTGGATCCGAACAGGACGAAGACCTCAAGTTCAGAACCTGTAAGTTTGTCTTTTTATCTATATTTATTTTACAGAGCGCACAATTTTGGTCTTTATTATGTTGCCTATTACGGACAAAAATGTCAGCTATGTCTCATGCAATGGAAATAGCTTCAGATGTGTATTCGTCTTAATAACGGGCACATAAACTCTCCCAGTAGAACTAAGCCCTCTCCAAAGTTGACAAGTGTTGAACGTGCACACGTGCGAGGCGAACTTAGCTAGCTAACTCATAGTGTCATGTGTCAATGAGCTACAACTCCTGCTTCCTCAAGCACGTCATTCAAACTGAGGAGACTCGACACCCGAACTAAGCATAATGGTGTGTGTGTGTGTGTGTGTGTGTGTGTGTGTGTGTGTGTGTGTGTGTGTGTGTGTGCGCGCGCGCGCGTGTGTGTGTGTGCGCGCGTGTGTGTGTGTGTGTGCGCGCGTGTGTGTGTGTGTGTGTGTGTGTGTGTGTGTGTGTGTGTGTGTTGGGGTGTGTCAAAAGTTGAAGGCCCCTGCTGCTGTGAGTTCAGAGATGTATGTACAATGTGGAATTCTTGTTCTTGTGCATAAAAAGCAGGCCCGTTGTGGTCAGTGTCCTATCTCCATTGATAGACCATCTGCACAGAACGACATGACAGACCATAATATAATTTATTTCTCAAAATTAGTGTTTAGTGCAAATAGACTACAGATATCCTACATGGGGAATTCTTTTTAAGGACCACAAGCTGATACTCTTGTTTATTCTGTCTTTGTTTGTCCTTCCGAGAAGTGGAGAGACTAGGTTTTTTTTTTAACCTAACTCATCAACTTGTCAGGTAGCCTACTGATGCAAAGACAGACGTGGGTGGATCATGGATGTGATGATTAGATAGCCATCTTTGCCATTTTGAGAGAATAGAACGCTGTTTTGAGGGAATAAGTCATGGTCAGTTTTTTTTGATGAGTAATGAATAAACAGGATGAGAATTATGAATGGTCAGGGCTTTGTGCCCCTGTGTGTATTTTCCCCCTGTCCTGGCATTGCTTTCACCACTTGACTATTCCGGCTTTCTGTTTCCAGCCACCTGTTGCTGACAGTCAGGTCTGTAGGTCGTAGGATGATGTCTGATTTATAGTAGTGGGCTGGGTGGTAACTAAAAGCTTTTAACAAAGTGGCCTGACATTCCAGGAGCTGTCATATCCGCAACGCTAGTGTCAAATAGTTTTGTGTCAGCAGTTTGTTGGGAATAATGGTTAATGGTCATTGTAGGGTGAACCAAGGCCTGTGCAGGAGATGCTTTTGTGAAATGATGTTTTCCTGTCTATCCCAAACTCCAGAATCAGCTGTCATGGTTGATGTCGGAAGCCTTTTGGTAGTTTTATAAGTAGCTTTCAGACAAGGATCATTGATGGGAAGAATGGCTAGTGCTGATGGAGAAAGGACAATTGAGACCCTTGGTCACCCAAACCTCAGTTTGAATAAATAGACTGCTCATGATAAAAACGGTGAAATCATCAGTCTGAGTAAGTGCGAATGGATGGCCACTCAAGAACTGAAACCGCCTCTCATCACCCTCTCATTTGTGGCTAATTACTGTGGTGATAGCGACAATTGGCTACCCTTGTCACCCATTATCCTAAAGTGACCAGGAAGCCCCCCCAGATTTAGACCTTCCTGCACGGGGTCGAAGGTCAAGGTTCACATCCTGCTTAGAGAGAGAGCCCAGTTTACACTTAGCTCAGACCGTCTTTTGTGCATCTCTCTGAACAGCGTCCGGGATTCTTGGGAATGTGATATGAATATTTGTTAACACACGCCCCAAAGAGAGACAAAGTGTTCGGAGGAAATGTGACCTAAGTGCAATTGCCCAATCGGTTTGTGTGCATATCCAAAGTGGTCACATGTGTAGATAAATAGATGTGTTTGATGGAGCGACAGCAGTACCTGTAAACATTGGACAAGAAAGGACTGCGCTGAATGCAGCCTAGGGTACACCATGTTAAACACAGGGGCTGTATTATTAGACGAGAAATAGGAGAGTTAAACAAACTGGGTTTCTTGGAGATACGACAACCTGTGTGTGTCTCATAATCGAAGACGGTTTGCTCAGCAGTTAAGTAGCCTTGACCACTCTTTCCTGTAACGTCTGTGTGAGTGAGATAGAGAGGGGCGAGAGAGAGAGAGAGTGGGTGGGTAACTGACTTATTGGCACGGAAACAGGGGTTGGGGGTTCTGGCCAGAACGTCGAGACCAGACACTGAAATGGAATCATGAAAAGCCATTTCCTCTGCTCTGTAAAAACTGGTCAAGCTCACTGGTCAAGTGCACCTTTCAGGGTATGTTAAAAGCCGTAGACTTGTGTTGTCAGGAGTCTGGACATTACTTGAGGTATTTTCAGTTTCAACCTTCAAATAAATCACTGTATGTTGTTCTTGGATGTTTGTTTATTGTGGTGACCTCCTGTCAATGGACTTACAAACGCTTCCCCTTACTCCAACACTCATTAGTGGGGCGGATAGACTAGATCTTTTCAAAGTTTCTATTCAAACTATACTGTAAACAAAGCCACTGCCCAAAGCCACCAAAAGGCTCAGACTTTTTGGATGCACTGGGAATCTTGCTAACTCTCTCTTTGATCATTCGGATTCCAAAATGTGACAATTAGCAAGAAGCTAGTTTTGCACTGTGTGCCAATCATGATATGACCGAAGTCATCATAGTAATCCACTTAGTCATGATGGATTGTCACCCCCACCCCCACCTTGCTCCCTTCGCCATACAGTACATGGGGGCCAGAGAGACTTTGGCAGAGACCCCCTGGCGAGAGTGCAGCGAAAGCCTCTGGAAGCCCATTCAGCTTGCTCACTGAGAAGGATAAACACATTATTACAAGCTAATCTGGGGCTAAGTGCTATGTGAATACACCAAAGGGCCAAAAGGTGGTTTAGGAAAGGATTTTGCCTGCCGTATCAATTCCTGAAGTAATGTGATACTTGTTTTTTTCCTTACGTTTTCAGACATGTCAAAGTTTTATCTTTTTCCTGACATGTTTCGAAAAACCTAAGTATTGATTTAATTGTTAGACATAATGAATGAATGACATGCATCTATTAGATAGTTGTGGTGTCTGCACTGGTCCTCTGTAACACTGCACTAGGTTTCACTTGGTACAAAGAGGCAAAGGTACTCCAGAATAGCCAATCCGTCTGCGGATTAATCTAAATAAAATTGGGTGAGGGTAAACCATAAGCTTCAGTAGAGTTCCCTGATGTTGTGGTGTGGCATCAAACAGTCGTAGCACTTTGGTGCTGATGGGATCACCGACAGAGATCCAACTCAGCTGTTTGCTGAAAATGATGACTACATCACAGTAACATTGCTGTGGTTATAAAATTGACTTACCAAGAGTCTTCTTAAGTAACTTATTAAGACTTGATCATTATCAATCTGGTAACAAAAACTTAGCTTCTAGTCTCTGCATAAAGGGTTAAGCTTAAATGATGGTGCCAATCTGATTTCTCATGCCCTATGCTAGCTGCAGTGTTTGCCCTGAACTCATGCCAACTAGTAGAGTTATAGAGGTAGATATGCCTACCGGCTGCACAACCTGTCCTGAGTGACCAATCGCAACATGAACCTCTGGGGTGGTAACTCACTCAAGGGGGAGTGAATGCCCCAACCCCACCCCACACCCTTTACTCCGTCCAACTCTGATAGCCTTCAAACAGCTGTAGCCGCACGGCCTTCTGGCCCTTTTATGGAAGGGCAGAGGCGGCTATTCTGGGGTGACGTCCCTGGGCCTGCAGTGCAATTGCATGGTGAATTGCATCAGTGTCAGTGGACCACTTATTTCCTTCCATTAATGTTTGTTCACGTGCGCTTGCCTGTGGTTGTAGTACCAGTTTCTATGGACATGTTGCATCATTGTTTGTTGTTCATGTGTGCTTGTTAAAGGTTATACCAGCGTAACTAACTACAGCAGGTACACTACATTGTACTGTTTCCCAAGCAATCTAAAGCTCTCTTGGCGGTTTAAACATTCCCTGATAAATGTCGTACTTGAATAAAGAAACAGCCGGTGAGACAGTCTGGCATGTAGTTGACCTGTGGCTGTACAGTCTTCAGGAGAGCCCTTACGTGTTAAATGACAGAAGTGCACAAAGAGGATGATGCAAGAGGGATTGCGTCATCAAAAGACACACACAGACCTTTTCATGCACAATAACAGATTGACTCCTTCATATGCAGGACCATTCTTACTTAATCATTTACAATTGAAATAACAGTTATGTGTAGACTGAATCAGAGGCTGCATTTTGACAGTTCAACATTGAGGGAGCAATGCAGTCTCATTTGCCCCGGTCTTTACATAGTATAAGCCAAAGGTCTAGAGACTTTTTTTAACATGTCCTTAACAACACAGACCCCATACAAACATGGGCAGTGGGATGATTGTTGTGTAATAATGTATATTTAGGTGGGGTTATATGTAATCAATTTGAAAATGGAAGGTAAACAATTCCCAATCACCTTAGTATAGGGTGTTACATACATGGACCTCGGTTTTTCAGGAAGCCTTATGCAGGATGTAAGAGCATGGAATGATTAGTCCTAGCTGATATCAGATTCAGCTATTCAAAAGATCTATGTTCCAACATTGCCAAAAATAACATTGGAACATTATATGTTGTGTTTAACAGTAATTGAACACAATAAACACACGTCAACATTTTGTCTGCACGTAAAGAAAGCCATTCTCCCTCTGACCCCAGTCACAGATCTGACAATATTTATCCACCCACAACTTCTGTGAACGAAACCGTGAATCGCGGCTGTGGCACCACCAGAATATTGTTGATAACCCCAAAGGAAGACTCAACAGTTAATGGTTAACAGAACATTTGATCTCTGCCTCATGTTAGCTCGACACTGGGTTAGGTGAAGGTTGTTGGGAGATAAAAGAGAGAGGGCAAACATGCTGCATGCTCTGAGTTGCACGTGCTGAAAAAAAAACTGTACAGACCATAGCACACCAATCAGTTGGCTCCTCGATTCAACGTTGTCAACGTCAGCCCATGCCCTGAAGGGGTAACTGACGGATGCCTCCTCCAACAGAATGGGACAAAAGGTCCCTCAGAACTGGAGAAGGCCAAAAATGGCATTGATACATCTGCTGAAATCATGGGGCTATGGGACCATGGGAACATGGATCTGTTTGTTGTTCGTGTATCACTGTGTTCATCCTGTTAAAGGTGATCTGTGTAGTATTTTAGTTGTTTATTTTCAGACTTCATGCTGCCCCTTCAGAAATGTTCCCTTTTCCATGACTACTTACCAACACCATCAAATTCTAAGTATGTAACTTATTATGAACGGGAAAATGTAAATATTAATAGCTAGTAAAACTAGTAAATATCAGTTTTATTATTTAGTAACTAGTCATGAAAAGATCCAATTTGGTAATGGACAGCACCATTTCAATGAGCAGCATAGTTGTGGTACCCATTTTGGCCATATTCCAGAACTATACAGTGCCATGTGCACATGGCCTCTGTAGAATTTGTATGGCCAGCCTCTGGGAGCGGCTGGAAGTACAGGAGAAAGGTAAAACCCAACCATTTAACTGAAGGGAAGGTGTAAAATGAGTTTATTTCTAGAAATGGTGCAGTAGGCCTGTCGCTTTAAACTCATGAGGACACCTTACAATCATGAAGACACCTTACAATCAACGCTAAGGGAGAACAATTTACTCAACGCCTCAAGTACTCAAGACCTTTGTGGATTTGTAATGTAGCTCAGATTCATTATGCTTTCAGTCCTCTGTATATCCACGTTGTTGCCCTTGGTTTTTAATCTCAGAGCAAGTCTGCACCTGTACCAACCAGCCTGTGAGTCCAACTCCAAACTGACTGACTGACTGACTGAGTGAGTGAAGCACTCATGTTACTCTGACATTTCCTCCAGGTGCAGCACTATGGAGAGGGATGCTTAATTACACTTACAGGCAAATGTCATCAAGTCAGTCAATCTGATCTTGCATCTGAATGGCATACTGAATCCGCATAACTTTGCAATATCCAGAGTCTTTCAAATTAGTAGTCTAGTGTATATGTTTCAACTGACAAAGATGCTCTATTGAGGAGGAGGTGCCTTACTACCAAGCACACGGGCCAGCTATAGTTGGAAAAACTGAGTCCACACTGAGTCAAGATAATACAGTATGCCGACCAACTGAAATTTCCCTGTACTGTATATTGTTCTTTCACAGTATTTGCACATGACAAACAGACACTATTGTATCCTTGTATCCTTGTGTGCTCAGATCATTTGGCCATACCTCTCTGAAAGGAAATGTTACAACTTTGCACATTTGCAGCGGCTGTCGCCCCATTGCTTGCGATGTACAGTACCCATTTTTACTGCTGTAAAAATGGCTAGCCTATGCAGTGTGACTGAATGTACGCACGTATATTTTTTGTTACATTTTGTCCTATGCTTAGCCTTAGCAATTTCCATTCAGCATTTCTCACTCCCACTGCATCCCCCAATCGGCGTATCCCATCCTAATTCCTCCCAGCTGTGGGCCTCCAATGTCAGTGTGGGCGTCTGAGCCGTGAGGGCCAGATGTGGGCCGGGGCCGGGAACCCTCCCCTCCCCTCCCCACCCCTCCCATCACCAGCAGCCGAGCATGAGGCCCTGGGGGATTAAAAACGTGAACTGCCCTCATCATTTATGCCCCCGCATAACTTGAGGATGGGGGGTTGGGATCGGGGGTGGGGGTGGGGATGGAAGTGTTGCCGTAATTTGGGCTCTTTTTTGATGCTTGGCTTGCCTTCACAGTGTTGCAGCGGAGTGTGCAGGGGTGCCCTGTGCAGAGAGAGAGAGAGTGTGGAAGGGAGAGAGATCAAGGTTGGCACTAGCAGTCTGCTGTGTCATAATTGGTTCAGTGTAACTCCAAAATAGCTCAAGATGAACTCAACTGTACTACTGGCCTCTGGCAGACATTTTTGCACAACCATTTTGGAAAAAAAGAGATGATTTCCCCCACCTTGCTTGGAGCTGATCTTTCCTTAGTCTGTCCCTTGTGTTGTATGTGTTGGCTTCCTCATACAATACTAAGATAGAAGGGGTGTCACCATAACCGGTATACCGTGAAACCCCTATAAGGTAGTTCGTAGAACTGGTGTTGCAGTAGAATTGCATTGTGCAGAAGCACTGTTCTCATTCCTAGAACGCTTTATTTTTGTTTAGATTACAATATTATTCAAGTACCATATGTGCATTGCACTTTTATGTGTGTAGTTGTGTAAAGGAGAAAAAAATCTATACAACAACACCTAGCCTTAATTTTCTGCTAGGTTGATACTTCCACTTATTCTATCTCTTTGTCTGTCTGTCTGTCTGTCTGTCAGTCTGTATCTCTTGCTCTGAAGTATTCATAGAGGGTTCCTGTTTTTGCAACGGAGGCAGTGCTATTAGAGTTGTTCTAACATGTCAGTTTGACCGCATTTCTCTTCTCCTTGGGGGGGAACTGAAGTCTGTTTCTGTGGTTACTGAGTCAGCCAGGTCAGCTGCATGTCTCAGCACGTGCCTTCTTGCGCTCCCGTCCTCATGGAGTGACGCCACCGAATACATGTGTGACTTTCACTCTATCGTGTCACCACCAGTTAACAGCAGTTGCATAATGCCGGGCCATTACACTCTGGCAACAATTAATTAAGAAAGCAATGTTGCCAGAGCTAAAAATAGACCTGGAGTGATTGGATTTGCAATAACCTCGACTGTTGGAATAAGCTGAGTGAGAAGTGCTAGATAGTTTAAGCTAATTGATCACTTCCCCCGCTACAAAAAAGAAAACCAGGAAGAAGAAGAGATCCTGTCCTGAGCTGACTGCACACACAACCCCTCCATCCTCCATCCCCACCCCTCCCGACTGGCATCAGAGGCACTGCGGGGCTGCGTTCGCGGCGGGAGGGGGGTTGGCGGCGCGCCAGTTTGTCTGCGAAGGGCATCTCAGCTTAGCCTCCCGCCCCGCATCACACTGAGACAGCCAGAGCAGGCAGCTGGACCTCTGCAGCAGCTTCAGCTTCAGCTACAGTGAACAGAACACACAGCACTGCACTGCTCAGGCCACACATGGATTATAGATTAGTCTACATCAGTGTGTCCCTCCCAACCAGGGCTATGCGTGCCATTAGGGGCACATGAGCACACATGATGGGGGTACGTGGGAAAACAAAAAATGGATGGTATCAAATATATAGTCACAATTGGATAAAGGAAATGAAATTAGCACGAGTGAGGGAGTACTCATGGTTTGACAAAAAGGCTTTGGGCTTTGGCACACAAGACAGGACAAGGTTAGGAAGCACTAGCCTACATCACAGTATACTCGATTGAAAAAAAAAACACTTTTATCTTAAGTGACGTATAAGAAAAACGGCAGACCCTAATCAGACGCATTCAGTGTATGGGGAAAATACAGAATACACATGCATAGGTGTCGATGAGTAGGGGTAGTTTTGTTATGATAAGAAGCTCTCTCAGAAGACGCAAGTCTTCACAAGCTTTCTAAAGGTTTAGATGTTGGTGGAAACACTCCAGGTGCAGTTTTGCTACCTAATTCTGCTTTGTCGATTGAGGTTGACAACTATTGATTGATCGATTATTGGCCCGCTTACATATCCAGTGGTGGCAATTAGGGGTGTAAAATACAGCCTCCATGACGATACGAATCAATATCGATCTCTTAAGGCATGAATTCGCTTATTTTCGATACTTAAAGGACCAGTTCAGTCAATTTCGATATGCTGTTGTATTGCTCACACTACCCTGGACTTGTCAGTACTCGGTGATGCCACATTTTTCGGCTAAGCCCTGTCCGAGATATGACCTATTCTAATGGGGGCAGCGTTTGTTTACATTTTTTTTAAATTAACATTGGCTTACTCCAAATATTTTCCCAAAGGTACCGCTGTTTGCTAGTTGTCTGCTGATGGTGAATAATCTTTCGGATGTTTTTGGGAATAAATGCAAATGTTTTTTTTTAAATGCAAACAAAGCGCTGCCCCATTACAATGACCAGGATCTTGGAAAAGGCTGAAAAAAAACCACAGGTACTGACAAGTCCAGGGTAGTGTGAGCATTACAACTGCATGTTGAAAAAATTGACTGAACTGGTCCTTTAAGAATGCCATGCGATGCGATTTGATTCGATTTGATTTTTTTTCTGGTTTATTTTTCACTTCTATTATGTTGCACAAGTAACAGCTAGGGCATTGTGGGCAGGGGCCAGCGATTCAGTTATTTCCGATATTTAAGAATGTTCCACGATACGATACGATTCGATGCGATCGTCGGCCATAGGATCGATGCGGCGATACATATCGATCATTATTTACACCCCTAGTTCCTTGTAAGGTGGGGAAGACCCAATTTTTTACATACAGCGTGTCAGTATCTCCCTGTATCATATTGCCGTCTAAATGCTAGAGCAGAGAGGGCCCCTTGTTTACCAGACTGAAACACTGTGTTGATTAATGAATGGCTAAAACAAATATTTGAAACTAGGCTGTAGCTTCTGAAGCCAGATTACCAATCAGTGGTCAGAAAGGTCCTTCAACACAGGGGCACGGTGGCTCAGTGAGCTAAGGAGCCATGCCATTAAGACGGGGATCTAGGTTCAAGTGCGGCCTGAGGTCGCTTTCCCAATCCCTCCCCTAATCTCTCTCTCTCTCCCATTGCTTTCCTGTCACCATCTTCACATTCCTGTCTGCAACAATAGAAAGCCCAAAAATATATTTTTAAAACGTCCTTTAAGAGTTTGAAATAAATTTTAAAAAACACATTTGTAGTGCTGTGGTCATTGACAGGCCAAATGCTGACCTTTATTTGACTCATTTGACTAAATGACTGTTTTGTTCCCAAATCAGCAGAGGTGTTAAAGGCCTGGCTTCAGGTAAGTAAAATACCCTCGCCAAATTGCTGATCCTGCTATAATGAATGCACTACTAAATCATCCAAGTAGAGCAGCTAATAAGGGAAATGACCCGTGCCAGCCAGGCAGAAGGAATTCATTCACTGCAGGGTTCTTGGAGCCTGTGATATGCTGCACTTCTGTAGCCTAGCGAGCCAGACCCGTACAGCAAAAAGCTGTACAAGGGTCTAGGTGAGCTGGGAGAGAGTGTGGGCGGGATAAACGGTTGTCTTGGCACTCAACGTCACGAATAGGATGGTGGAACAACCAATCCCCACACACTTCTGTGTAACGTCACAGCTGTCTTTCAGAACGTACACGCGACACGCCCCTTTGTAGGTGAAGCGGCAACTCCGAGCCGTCGTAGCAGTGAATGCGTGTGATCACCACAGCCACAAACAAGTTTCCTAATAAATCGTGTTTTCACTTACACAGTTCAAAAATGCCTCGTTTTCAACCACACGGCCCTCCTTGATCAACCAGCGAAATGTTGAGCAATTTGGGGCTTGATAAATGGTTATATTTATGATTGTTGTCACCATGGCATGTTCGGTGTTAGCTAGCTAGCTGTATACCCATAACTAATACACGGCTGGATACCTAGCTCTGTGTAATTGACGACAGGTTGGCTAGCCGCTAGCTCGGTAGACTAGGTGTCATTCCCATCTATTTAGTAAGCTACTCAAAGACTTTCAAAGCTCCCAAATGTCTCGTTTTTAATGACATGGATCTTATTAGAATTTGGGGCAGGCTGGATACCTAGCTCTGTGTTATTGACGACAGGTTAGCTAGCCACTAGTTTGGTAGACTAGGTGTCATTCCCATCTATTTAGTAAGCTACTCAAAGACTTTCAAAGCTCCCAAATGTCTCGTTTTTAATGGCATGTGTCTTATTAGAAATTGGGGCAGCAATTTCATTCTACACCTACAGTAGTGGTCTGTTAGCGTGTGACTATCTGGTTCTGTAAAATGCTCAAATTAGCTTACCGAGCTAGTTTAAAACATCGAATGATCAAATGGTAATGTGTTGTGATCTATTTGTGTCCGATAAGTTCATGGTGTATTATTACATCAATCCATGTCAGCCATTGAATGTATTATCATCCAGGCTTTTTAAATTAATTAAACACTTTCGTTCTGTACGTAGCACGGAGGCAAACATGTTTCTTCTTAGAAAGTTTCCTGTTTACTAGGTAGCCCGGCCCCCCTCGCGATTTGATTGGCCCTGTCATCGGATAACTTTCAGCCTCGCTAAACGACCGGGGTCCGCTAGACTGCCCCTGGGAGCAAATTCAATTTGCGGTCGCTAGGGGCGTCTAGATTTCTAGGCTAGCACTTCTGCCCATTTGAAATCGGAGAAGCGTTTTACAAGACCAGCGCTTCATCAGGTTGCTGTTGAAGGTTCTCCTCAGACGGGTTGTGGCATGCTTTTTTGTCTGTTATCCCTCACAGGCATCACAGCAAATGAGACACTCTGCTCACTCAGCTCTTCTGATGTATACTTAATTGAGCCTGACAGGGAATTTCTGGTCACAGTGTGTGAAAATGAAATCGAAAGAGTGAATTCCTTATTAACCGTTCTTTACAGTTATTCAGCATATGAATATGTTATTGAAAGTTAGTTTGAGGATGACGTGGATGTATTATTAGTGCTTTGGACATTCAGAGTATTGACTCTCATGAGAATTGATAGACTTGATCTGATAACAAATATTGACCATAAGTCAATAAGCTATTCCCCCCAAAAATTATATGTAAACTATTGTTACACACAGACGAGCAAATGTAAATGACGTTGAGTAGTTTTTCAAATTCCAAAAAAGAGAAAGTGAAATTACTCGCTCTCCCTGACCAAGGCAAATGTGTATTTGAGGGCTCTACAGTATTGTAGTTCTCATCTCCAAGCCATAATAATACATTCGCCCACGCCGCGGCATCCAAACAGACTGACGTTGGGCCAGGCCTGAGCCGTGCTATGCCTCATTTACATGTGTCATCACTCTATGTCATGTCAAGGCAAGTTACACAACAGGTCCGTCCATATGCAAACAACTTTAACATTAGACACACAGTGCACACACAGTCAGTGGAGGACAGTATCCCAGTATCACAGTATGTACAGAGCCTGACCAACATTGCACATGTTGTGTTAACCCAGTGGCCCACATTCTGTCTGTGGTTTGGTTTATTTCAGGCCAGACTGCAGACACATTTGAAAATAAGCATTCCTTTTGCATCCCTCAGATTTTGAAACATAAGCCATACATTGTGACTGTTTTATGCCGTAGGCGCTCTCAGTCTCCGCCATTCATTTTGGTTTTCAGTATTTTTGTTGAACATTGTACGTTATTTTTTTTTTTTTTACTCGTTTGCAACCATAGATCTTTGAACCAGTCCGTAACTTTGGCTCAGTCATGGCCCAGCAATCCTCTGAGGTGATTTAGTGTGACACAAGCCCCTGCTGCTGGGACAGCGTGTTGTTTTTCAGAACCTACGGGCGTGGAGGTCCGGCCAGCCGCCCTGGCTGTCAGTGTGAACGTGTCAGCCAGGTCGCCTCAACACTGTGCCTGTGCCTGTTCCCTCCCCAGGGCTGCTGACAGCTGTTTTCGGGCCCAGGACAAAGTCATCTGAAAGGGCCCCCCATCTAATACATACAATGTAATGTCTCCCTGGGCCCAGGACAATAGACCCTGTTGTCCCCCCATGTCAGCCTCAGTGTTCCTGTTCCCTCCCCACCTGGACCCACTTAGTTAGTCCTCGTGAGCCACGTCGGGCAGGGAAGCGGAACTGAACTGGCCCCCCTCCTATCTGCTCCATCAATACCACTCGCTTGCGTGGCTGGCCACCTACCTTCCGTCATGTTGTTTGGACGTGGAGAAGTGAAGTGGGCTCCTATTTGTGGAGTTGCAGGAAGCCGGGCCACATACAGGATGGGTTGCGCACCGCACGGTCAAGGAACTACCAACCTCCTGTTCCCCTCAGTTTCCGTCGTCAGCAGGGCACAAAAACACAGCATCCTAATCAGATGCTCCTAAGGTTCAACAACACTAAACATATCCGATTGAGTAAGTGTTCTTGTTCTTGTTTTTTGTATTGACTGGTAGGAGATTCAGGAGGCGAGACTCTCCACTGTTCAATACTGGTGTCCTCCAGATATGGAAAGTAAAGGAATTACATAATGTACAGAATACAAGTTCAGGAGATACCTTTGTGTTTTAGTGATTGTATGTTATTGTCCCCAAAATGTGAACTATTTGCACCCAAACATTGTGCGTAGTAATGCATGATGGGTTACTGAAGCATGGTCCCGACAACAGGTTCACACAGGTGTTTTCCCCTTGACATTAAGGAAGAAAAATCCTGATGAAGGCTTGATAGCCGAAACACGTTTGCTTTTTGGACATGGTGGTAATATAAATAAATAACGAGACGCAGTTTGTGAGTGCGGATTTTTCTTCCTTAAGTTGATCCATTTTATCGTGCACCCAAAGACTTTTGTTTTTCCAAGAAGTTGAGCACGTCCTTTGCCTAAACTTGAATTCCCCTTGACATTGCCATACTTGATTCTCTAACTTAGACACACTAAGGTAAAGCCTTCATACTTTGCATACATGTTTGACTGAAGAAAAAAATGTAGTCGGCCTGTACTCAACCCCCTGTGTTCAGTGTAGTAAAACCAAAAAAGGATGCCGCTACATTTTTCGTGGTTGAGTTGTGAGTGGACTTTCTCCTTGTGGAATCTCTTGGTGGGGGGTATTGAGGTCGGCCTGCCAAGCCCCTGGCCCAGACGGAGGGTTACGGGGTTCAGACAGCGAGGAGGACCGCGAGGTTATGAGGTGAGTCGGGAAGATTTTTTCCGTCTCAGCCGGTTGCTGTCAGTGACAGACTAGGCCCCGAGGGACAGCGTAGGGATTCTCTGGCGGACGTCACGGCCAAAGTCACCGGCCCCAGAAATTGCATTCTCAGCCTGCAGTTCTTGAAGAGTGGGGGCGCCTACATTCAGATGAATTTAGTTGTGGATTGGCCCGGCAGATGAAAATTGCAACAGTAATATCCGGCTCCGTTTGGGAGGTCATTGTGTCCCTGTAGCCACCTCAGCGTACACGGCGCATACTGTTGTGAATTTGAACAAGAATCCAGAATCCAGTTGAAAAGCTGTTACACTATACAGTATACTCCCGGTTTTTCCAACAGGGATTTCTTTTTTAAGTGAAGTTGGTGGCTATCTGGGGCAGACTAATGGTTCAGAAATGTATCACTGTAAGTGTAAACTAGAATGGGCACTCGGTAGAGCGCAAACCTTCGCCTACGCCACTTATTTTTTTCTGGCCATCTTCAAAATGTGGGGCATAACATTCTCCAAATTTTGGTGTTAGTTTCATTTAAATCGGACCGGAATATCGTAATATTACATTTTTGCCCCAGTCTTGACCTCTTATTCAATTCAGCATGCACACGTTCTTCTGGCATATAGTGCTTGGCAAAGAAAAACGTTTTTGACCTTTTTGTGACCTTGACCTTGACCTTTGACCCAATCACTCCCAAAAAGTAATCGGTTGTTCCTTGGGTCATGACCAATCATCCCACTAAATGTCATAAAAATCGGCTCAATTTACGTTTTTGACCTTTTCGTGACCTTGACCTTGACCTTTGACCCAATCACTCCCAAAAAGTAATTGATTGTTCCCTAGGTCAAGACCAATCATCCCACTAAATTTCATAAAAATCGGCTCAATTTACGTTTTTGACCTTTTCGTGACCTTGGCCTGGACCTTTGACCTTTGACCCAATCACTCCCAAAAACTAATCGATTGTTCCTTGGGTCATGGCCAATCATCCCACTAAATTTCATAAAAATCGGCTCAGTTCTTTCTGAGTTTGACCTTTTCGTGACCTTGACCTTGACCTTTGACCCAATCACTCCCAAAAAGTAATCGATTGTTCCTTGGGTCATGACCAATCATCCCACTAAATTTCATAAAAATCGGCTCAGTTCTGACTGAGTTATACGAAGTACAAACAAACATTTTGACCTTGACCTTTGACCTTTGACCCAATCACTCCCAAAAACTAATCGATTGTTCCTTGGGTCATGACCAATCATCCCACCAAATTTCATAAAAATCGGCTCAGTTCTGACTGAGTTATACGAAGTACATACAAACAAACAAACATATTCACAAATAAATAAATAAATAAATAAATACACAGCGGTCAAAACATAACCTTCGCCGACTTTGTCTTGGCGAAGGTAAATATGTAAAACGTGCAAGTGTTAAATGACTTTTTGTTGGAGCATTTTTTTTTACCTTTATAACCTAGCTGTTATAACATTGAAGGCATTAGCATCAACAATAGGCAGATAAATGTCACTATAATTTCATCATCTTACTTGAAATTAGATTTTAGAGCTATATATTGGTTACAGTAATTTAGACTGGTTGTGTCCAAATGTGTGAAACACCCTTTCCATTGACTCTCACAGGGGCACTTAATAAAAAGTATGTGGTATAGAACAAATTATAACAGGACATGAATAGGTTGATATTATTTTTTATATGGACTGTAATGACATAGTTGATCTACAAATGTGTTTACGTTGGGAATTGTTTTTGCTGTCCCCCATTGTTTATGGTTTGGAAGTCTCCAGGTCGAGTTTTATTCTTGGACATTCTTGGACATCTCCCCACCCCATCCCACCCCCTCCGCTACCCTGTCTGTACTTTGGCGTCTGATTATCTCTCTGTTTCCTGCTCCTCAGCATGGAGTGGACGTTTCCTCTCAAAGCTTCTGGTGGACTTATTCATTCCATTGAGGTGGTTACACAACCAACAGTTCCAACAAACACCAACGATCTCAAATTGTGTTTCTCATTTTGTATTTGTCCTTGTTGGATGGTAGCTGGTTGGGAAAGGATCGCCTTACTACTACCACTTTGTCACTCTGAACTGTTACTGTAGTAGGCCTACCTGAAGCAACAAACACTA
>NC_085874.1:19476191-19543691 GCF_034702125.1 Engraulis encrasicolus | reverse complement strand
AGCCTCTCAGTCCCGCACCTTTCCCTGGGATGGGCACAATGTTCACCCTCTGACCTACTACTGCATGAAGGCCCCTTGCAATGCTGCGTCCTCCACATTTGGTGCACACGTGCTACTTCCAGTGACGCCGTTGAAGACCCAGTGTGGAAGCGACAGCACGTCTGCAGCAATAACCAGCCCCGCTGACAGCTTTGACCAGGCCTGGGACAAAGTCAAATAAAAGACCCCCCGACACAATACATATAATGTAATGAGGACCTAATTCTGGACCCCCTGTCTTCCTGGGCCCGAGACAACTGACCCCTTGGCCCCCCCTGTCGGCTCCACTGTCTGTAGCAATAACCCAGGCGACTCCCGTGACGGCAGCGTTGCATTTTTGGCTTTAATTTCCTTGAGCAGACAGTAGAGCGCTGATGCACGTGACAAAAACGTGTGGCCTCCGTGCTTGTCATCTGTTCCACCACTAAGCTTGCGATGTGTGTCATGTTTGCCAGGCTGTCGCCACTTCAAAGCTCCACTTGCATTGTCAACCCATTTCGTAGAGGAAGATGCAAAGGTTGTGTCTAGCTTGTGTTCATGCGGTGGTGTAATCTACGTAGTACGCAGTAGTACGCAGTATACCCACTTCAAAATTTCAGGGATTTCACTATACCCACCTAAAATTGATTGATCCCTTATTTAGAATAACACAAATATATACAGTATACCCACCTCAAAAAATGCTCAAATATAGTATGTCCACCACAAAAAAGTAGAATACACCTGTTCATGCAATGCCTTCGTATACTTCTCCGTTGAAGCTACAATGGCTACAATGCTTGCAAGACCACCCTTCACTCACCTGTGCATTCTGCCATCATGTTTTGCCTTATGTTTCGCACGCTAGTGCATAACTGAACTGGTGCGTAATTGCCTTTAACATGCCCTGGCTGCCCGTCACGACAGTGGAAATACTCAAAATTGATTGGTCTCCTATCTTGATAGAATTTGAAATGTTTAGATATACAGTGCCCTCCATAATTATTGGCAAACCTGGTTGAGATGTGTTTTTTAGCTTCCAAATATTTTATTTTTTTTCTAAATAATATGGGACCTTAATGGAAAAAAAGAGAAAAATCCAACCTTCAATACAAGTGCATTTATTCAGTGGGGAAAAAATCCCACATAAAGAAATAATTATTTGACATCAAATAATGTGTGTCACAATTATTAGCACCCCTGGTGTTAATATTTTGTACAACCCCCTTTTGCCAACAAAACAGCACCTAATCTTCTCCTATAATGTTTCGCAAGATGGGAAAAGACAGAAAGAGGGATCTTCAGCCATTCCTCTTTGCAGTATCTCTCTAAATCATCCAGAGACCTGGGTCCTCTCCTCTGTACTCTCCTCTTCAGCTCACCCCACAGGTTCTCAATGGGGTTGAGGTCAGGGGACTGAGATGGCCATGGGAGGAGCTTGATTTTGTGTCTGGTGAACCATTTCTGTGTAGATTTGGCCATATGTTTAGGGTCATTGTCTTGCTGAAAGACCCAGTGACGACCCAGCTTCAGCTTTCGGGCAGAGGGCAACAGATTTTGATTTAAAATGTCCTGGTATTTCAAAGCATTCATGATGCCATGCACCCTAACAAGGTTCCCAGGGCCTTTGGAAGCGAAACAGCCCCACAGTATCACTGACCCACCCCCATACTTCACAGTGGGTATGAGGTGCTTTTCAGCATGCGCATCTTTCGTGGTACGCCAGACCCACTTAGAGTGTTTGTTGCCAAAAAGCTCAATCTTGGTCTCATCTGACCAAAGCACACGGTCCCAGTTGAAGCCCCAATACCGCTTGGCGAACTCCAGACGCTTGCGTTTATGATTGTGAGTGAGGAAAGGTTTTCTCCGTGCATGCCTCCCAAACAGCTTGTTGGCGTGTAGACAGCGCCTGATGGTTGATTTGGAGACTTTGTGACCCCAGGATGCTACCATTTGGTGTAATTCTGTAACAGTGAGCTTTGGAGATCTTTTGATTTCTCTTACCATCCTCCTCACTGTGCGTGGTGGCAAAATAAACTTGGGTCCTCGTCCAGGCTTGTTTACCACTGTTCCAGTTGTTTTTAACTTCTTAATTATTCCTCTCACAGTGGATATGGGCAGCTGCAGTTGAGTGGCAATCTTCTTGTAGCCTCTGCCTGACCTGTGAAGGTCGACGCACATCTGCCTCACTTGTATGCTGTGTTCCTTTGTCTTTCCCATGTTTAAGAGTGGATAAGAGAAATGGCCTCGGTGTCACGTCATATTTATACCCCAGGGAAACAGGAAGTGATGAATTACTAATTAAATGTTCCTACATACTCTGGTAAACTTTGTAAACTACTGTAGAAATGACAGAAATGCTTCAATTATATTTATTTCCTGGGAATTGTTAAGGGTGCCAATAATTGTGGAACAGGTGATTTAATGAAAAATAATTATTTTTTAGTCAGGGATTTTTTTATTTTCTTACAATTCATTTGAGTTGAAGGCTACATTTTCCTACAATTTTCAGTGTGACAGTATTCTTCTGCAATAAACACTGAATTTATTTTAAGGCTTTTAACACATCTCAACCAGGGGTGCCAATAATTATGGAGGGCACTGTATGTACTGTATGTGAGGTCAAATGACCAACTGAGTTTGCGAAACTTTGTGTAGCGGGCCCAATGTGCGCCATATTTTTTGACATTAAGAGCCAGTGATGGAGCTGTGTATCCGGACAGGAGTGCTTCTTTCTGTCTTTCTTTCTGTCTTTCTTTCTTTCTTTCTTTCTTTCTTTCTTTCTTTCTTTCTTTCTTTCTTTCTTTCTTTCTTTCCATGAAGTTTACTCCATCTATCTACAGTATGTCCCATACTGTAAGTGAGTACACCCCTCACATTTTTGCAGGTTTGTTAGTATATCTTTTAATAGGACAACATAAAAGAAATTTTACTTCGACACAATGATTAGTGACCTGTTAGCAACATATATAACCGCTTAGATTTGTTGTTCACTCACAAAAAAAATAATGTTTGAATATGTACCCACAAAAGTGAGTACACCCCAGATTAAAATCTGGTAGAGAAAGGGCCGTGTTGGTACCAAACGTCTCGAAATGAAAAGGCATTAAAATCTTTATTCCTTTCTTCCTTTCTTTCTTTCTTTCTTTCTTTCTTGCAACCTATAAAGTTTACTCTGATTTCATATACATGAGTACACACAAGGTATGTATGAGACTGAGCCAGCTGCCAACTCATTAACACAAGCAGAGTTTTCAGATTACCCAGGGAGCTTGACTCAACCTCAACCTCAAGCCACACAGCCACAGCCGTTTGTAAGTTTGTGCACATTACAATAAATCTCTTAAATCATTAAGTCCCTACCATAGTTCATCACATTTTTGTCATACCTTAGCTCTCTAGGAAATGGTTTCTCCAGTATGGTAGTTCCTATGTGTCCTTGTTGCACTGTAACTTGCAGCCGGAGAGGTTGCACTTTGAGTTGACATAGCAGGAGCTGAGCTGGGTAAGCCGATTTGAGTTATGGCAAACTCATGGGCTCATCTTGTAATTGTCCTTTTACCCAGACAAACGGTGCTTTCTTTTTGTCACATTTTCTGAAACCAAAGCATGCATGTGAAATGTGCAAAGTAGGCAATGGGCCACGTCATGTAGACACACTTCAAGGTTTAGATTTGAGGTTGATGGTTGATGGTTTATGGTTTATGATTGTAAGGCTTGTTAAACTGCTTTTACAGTAGCAAATACATACCAGTAATATTGCAATAGCCCAGTGGGGCGTGGTCACCAATTTGACTGTCTTATGGAATCTGGGTTGCATTTCTCAAAAGAGAAGTTGTTAGCCTGTTAGCAACTTCGGTAGTTGCCAATGGGAAAATGCATTGAAAATAACAAAGTAGATAATGTCGTAACCAACTTTGGTTTCGAGAAATGCACCCCTGATTTGGTCTCATGTATGTCAGTAGGGGTATAAAACACCTAGAGTAAGCAAGCCTGTTATCGACATGGTGCCAATTAGGGGTGTAACGATATTGAACCGAACCAACGTATCGTACCGAAAAGACCTGTACCGAATCGAACAGTGCTGTACCGAGTACCGAAAGGTTGAGTAAAAGGCTACTCTGTTCATGTTTTTACATTATGCTGCTACTACATGCATAGGCTCGTGCAGAACCCTGAGAGAGAATGCAAGAAAAAACAGGTGTAGAGGCTTGGTCTTTGTGAAACCTTGAGGAGAAAATACTATTTCTTACACTGACGAATTCTCCGACCCAAAGTAGCAGGTTGAATGTATTTCCTTTTTTTCATTTTGACAATTTTTTGGTGAAATTAACAACGTGCTGAGGAAGAAAATGGTTTACTATATTGTTTCCATATACTGTACCGTAAATGTACCGAACCGTGACCCCAAAAACCGAGGTACGTACCGAACCGTGATTTTTGTGTACCGTTACACCCATAGTGCCCATCATTGGCCACTTGGTTTCTTTCACTGTTGAAATGAGACTTTACCCTGTAAGAAATGTATTTCTGTCAGATCCACTTTAGTCAACAATGAGACAAGAAACAGAGATACATTTCGGAAGCTTTATTTCTAAAAGCACATTTCGTGTTTGGCGGTATGGCTCTGTTCAGAGGAAGTTCCCCACTTCTCCATGAGCTCCATGGAAGCCAAGACAGGGAGCAGCAACATCCTCTGGTGGAGTGCCTTCCATTTAGCTGGAAAGGCAACATACCCCCTAGAGCAGAGCAAGCAACAATGACAACAGTATGACATTGTTAGGCAATGATAAGTCTGGTGTAGCAGGGGGGGTGGTGGGTGCAAAGCAAGCAGTAAAAAGCAATGACAGGAAAACAAATTCGGTAGTTTAAATAAAGCATGCCAAAGGCCAGCATCCAATTGCGAACAGCAGCTGATTAACCAAAGCGCAACTGATTCGTGGACAGCTGTAGGGGTTAGGTCGGCGTCAGCCAATAGACAAAAGGGAGCGTTGACTACGTGGTCGGCCAGAACTAATGCAGGTTGCTCGATTTATCTCGAAGTTTGGAACCCACCATACCATGAATGGACAGATTGGCAAATGTGGACCCAAGTTTGAGTCCTGCCTGGCTCATGTCCCTAACCTACCCTATCTCTCTCTCCTACTAATTTCCTGCCCAAAATGTCACTGTCCTATTTCAATACAAGTGAAAGCCCCCTGAAGTATAATACAAAAAAACAAGCTTGGTTCACACATTCAGTAAACACTGTCTATTTGAATAAGCATTTGTTTTGAAACTGATTTCCAGTTAAACGGTTTCTCACCCAGCGAACAGCAGGCTTGGTGACGATCCTCATGCAGTCAAACTAATCAGTGATTATGTAACAATATCTGAAGAGTTTATTTGCAAAACAGTGTATCCACCATTTTTGACTTTTGCATTTTACTATTGAAAATGGCTGTTCAGAGGTCCTATCACTTATGTGTGAATTCTTGCCATTCAAATATTTTGAGAACAAACTTGTTCAACCTGTATAAAATGCATTTTACAATGCAATGGAAAGCCCAATACAAAAACGTACAAAAATTCCCAACATTCTACAAAATGGAGATGGACGCTGTTTTGCAAATAAACTCTTCCTATGTATATTGCAGTCCTGTCCTATCTCAGGTCACAAGTGATTTCCAAACGAAATCTCACCCAGTCTCTCACCCAGCTGATAATAACTCACTTCTACTCTTATTTGTTTCCCTTCCATTGTCAGGTCCCTCGGCATCATCTATGTGATGGTGTATTAAACTGTATAGTGCTGAACTACATATATAAAATGTGCTGTACCGTGTATGTATACCGTTTTAGGCCACAATCACACTGGACGCGGTTTTTAGAGTAGGAAGCGGGCGTGTTCTATTGTTTGTTAATGAAAATGAAAATTTTGCGTCAAATATCAGCGCAAGGCGCATTACAGATTTTCTGCCTCACCGCGCCGGGCGGATCGGGTTGAAAAAAGCACAACCGAAAGCGGAAAATCCATTCTACGTCATGGGCGGAGTTCCAGATGTTCGATAGGAGACCGCCAGGGCTCTAAATTAACACACGCCAACCCGCCAAACACGGGTGAAAAATCATTTTGGCTAGTAGAAAAAAATACCTACCCGCCTATTTGGCTAGTAGTGCCCGAGTACGGTAAATTATGAACGGTAAACCGCTGCTGTGACGAACATTAGACGGCGAGATTTCCTGCATTACCCATGGATTCTAGCGTCACAACGTAGCCTCCCACCGTGGGCTTTCCAGTGCAGCGAGCGACAACTCCAAGCTGTTGCGCGCACCAGGATTGAAAACATTTCAGACGACCAGCCTTCTGTCAGCTACGCTCACACTAGTCTGACAGGCAGCTCTTCTCCTATGCTCCCGTCGCTTTCGCTTCAACCTTTTTAACGTCACTACTGCTATTATTACTAGCATGAACCTTGCTGTAACAGGCTGCCTTTTTGAAGCTGCGAGGGCCTGACCGTTTCAATAACAGGACTAACGCAGATTATGCATAGAGCTACTTCCGTTCTGTATGTTTTGTGCGAGTGATGAGAATGTGGCGGGGGTTAGAGCAAGGTTCTGTGTGTTGGTGACTGCTAGTAGTAATTGTAACAGTACTTGTAGTGACGTTAAAAAAGTGGTTGTGGAAGGAAATTGCTACAAGAGAGGAGAGCTATCTGTCAAAGTAGTGTGAACGTAGCTGTCAGTTGTCTTCTGAAATGTTCCGAATCCTGGCGCAACTAAGTTGGAAAGCCGACGCCATCGGAAAGAAAAAGAATAACAAAAAAAGCAACCAACGACGAAGCTATGGAAGTAACAAAAGATTCCCGTGATATTATTTACTTTTAGTTAAACATAGGCGTCTTGTCATTTTATTGCGCATGGTAGAGAAGAGCTCCTCTCTCCCCTCCTTTTCCTCTCATCTCTTCTCCTTCCTTAGGGTGTGAGAGGTTTTGTAGTGTTTGGCTGTGTTTGGTTACTGTATGTTAAAGGTCTGTTATGTGAGTGGCTTGTGATGTGATTCACTGTTTTCAGAGGAATTGAATAAAAACTAATGAAATTGATTAGGCCTAAGTAATGAAAGTAAAAAATTAAAGCAGAAGTAAAAAAATAATGAAAAAATATAAAGCATAATATGCTAATAGGAATACGTAGGCATATAGCAGGCCTATAGTGTATCTGTGTTGTAGACATAGTTGAACAAAATGACCAGAATTTAAAAGAAATAATTCGCCTAACACATAGTTTATTTTGGCGAGATAAAAAAAAAAATGGCTAGTTGAACTTCTGTTTGGCTGGTAAGAAAAAATGTCCACTAGCCAAATTGGCTGGTGGTGGAAAAAGCTAATTTAGAGCCCTGAAGACCGCTATCAATATTCATATCAGCTTCACGGTCCAACTTCAGGAGAGCAAGAGAGCTCGTCTTCTATCCATTTTACATAGATGAATTTGCAAAGATTTGTGTTGTGTATGTACTGTATTCTGCCCTGCAAAGCAAAAAGGCAGTAACTGCATTGCTGTTTAAAATGAGTTACTATGACTTTAATGCCATAATTATCAAAGTCTAAAGTTAAATAAAACGATTGGTGTGCAAAAGGTGGTAATATAAAGTAACAAAACTGTCACATGTCAATGCTCTCCCAAAAAAACTATTGTACTGGATTGCAGTATCATTTTAAAGTCAACTGACTCAGTTTTGAGCTCTGCGCAGTTACTGCCTTTTTGCTTTGTAGGGCAGTATTGTATAATATGTTTTCCCTCCCCTGCCAGGTCCCTGGGCCTCATGTACTTCACCTACGGGGTGGTGTTTGCTTGCGGCTGCTCCTTCGCCTACCAGCCCAGCCTGGTGATCCTGGGCCACTACTTTAAGAAGCGCCTGGGCCTCGTCAACGGCATCGTCACCGCCGGCAGCAGCCTCTTCACCATCACCCTGCCCTTCGTGCTCACCTACCTGCTGGACACGGTGGGCCTACATAATATAATATAGATTTTATAATGCCAGGGTTAATATAATATAATATAATATAATGTGATATAATATAATATAATATAATATAATATAATATATGCTTTATTCATCACCCTACCCTTCATGCTCACCTACCTGCTGGACAAGGTGGGCCTATATAATATAATATAATATAATATAATATAATATAATATAATATAATATAATATAATATAATATAATATAATATAATATATGCATTATTCATCACCCTACCCTTCGTGCTCACCTACCTGCTGGGCACGGTCAGCCTATATAATATAATATAAAATATCATATCATATATCATAGAATATAATATCATATCATATCATAGAATATCATACAATGCAATTCTGTATATCTTTACAGCTGCAACTGGGCCTGGCCAACACGCTGCGTCTGTTGAGCGTGCTGATGTTCGTGCTGATGCTGGCTGGCTTCACCTACCGGCCGCTGCTGCCCCCCAGCAGCAAGAGCAGCAGCAGCAAGGGCATGAAGAAGATCTTCAACGTCAACATCTGGAAGTCGCTGGGATACCGCATCTGGGCGTTCGGCATCCCCGCCTCGCTCTACGGATACTACGTGCCCTACGTGCACCTGGTAAGTGTGTGATGCGAAAAAGAAGTTTGTGTGTTTGTGTGTGTGTGTGTGTGAGAGAGAGAGAGAGAGAGAGAGAGAGAGAGAGAGAGAGAGGATGCGAATGAAAACTTATGTGCTCCTGGTAAGCGTGTGTGTGTCTCTGTGTGTGAATGTGCTCGCCTTCATTCTGTATGCCAGAAACATTCAATGTGTACCTTCCTGGTGTGTGTATCTGATATATACAGTAGCCTGCCTGGTGTGACTGTAAGTGTGTGTGTGTGTGCGCTTGTGTGCGTGACAGAGAGAGAGAGAGAGAGAGAGAGAGAGAGAGAGAGAGAGAGAGAGAGAGAGAGAGAGAGAGAGAGATAGATAGATAGATAGATAGATAGATAGATAGATAGATAGAGAGAGAGAGAGAGAGTGTCTGTGATATGTTTTAAAGGGGTATGCCACTATTTTGGGGCTTAATACAGTTAAAATCGTTGGCTGGGGTTTATAAAGGTCTTTAAGTGTCTTACTTTTCATGTAAGCTGTTGCCTTGCTTTAAGACAAGTTAAAAGAGGGAACATGTCGCTAAGCTAGTGAAAGTCAATGGATCCGTGTAGCATGCTACAATGCTACACGGATCCATTGACTTTCACTAGCTTAGCGACATATTCCCTCTTTTAACTTGTCTTAAAGCAAGAGGATGCTTAACATGAAAAATAAGACACTTTACCACCTTCATAAACCCGAGCCAACGATTTTAACTGTATTAAGCCCCAAAATAGTGGCATACCCCTTTAATGCGTATGTAGCATGTACTGTATGCCCATGCATCTTAATTGGTGATGTATCTTTTAAAACTGACATCTTCATGTAAGTATTGTCCCAGTTCCAACCACCACATTTATAGGGATGCACCGATACCGATACTGGTATCGGTATCGGCACCCGATACTGCTCATTATACTCGTACTCGTACTCGTCAAGCACTTGCCGATACCAGCTATGAGTACTACTATTACTCTAAACCAGTGTTTCCCAACCAGGGGTACGTGTACCACTAGGGGTACGCGAGCACACTGAAGGGGGTACTTGGAAAAATGTAATTTTAACAAATGCATGGAGCATGGTCACACTTAAATAAAAAAGCGATGTAAAACACAAGTTCGAGGGTACTCGTGGCACAACAAAAAGGCTCGTGGGGTACATGAGACAAAAAAGGTTGGGAAACACTGCTCTAAAAAATGCAAAATCTTGTCATGTTCTGTGGACTTGAAATCAGCATGGAAAAAAGTGCCACCTCATACATTTACTAACATTTGAATCTAAATGGAAATGGACAATAAAATATCACAGGTGGAAAAAAACAAGGCCATGCATTTATTTTCATTGTATTTTGGTGGTAAAAGGTATCGGTATCGGTACTCGGTATCGGCAAGTACACACATTAATGTACTCGTACTTGTATCGGTTTTCAAAAAAGTGGTATCGGTGCATCCCTACACATTTATACAGAAAACATTTACCCGACTGAGGCAGATGGGTGTGTAGCCGGTTAGCTGCGGGACAGGGGAAGATCCTCCTCAGTGTCCCAGGCAGTGGGTATCCATTTCTCTTGTTTTGATCCCGTCGGAGCGTTTTTTCTCGTCTCACGTCTAGAGTTTCCCGCCTGGCCCCGGGGTCGCTGAAACACATCTCCCTGTTTTTCAAGCACCATTCTGCCTCAGCCAGAGCTGGATTCAGGCTGTCGTGTGAAACCATCAATCGAGGCCGTGCCAGGTTATTATATTCATGTGGCTTGAGGTGAGGTGGGGGGGGGCAAGGCAGGATGAAAACACACACCGGGGTGCCAGGGAAGGGGGTTGTCCTGACTCCTGAGACGTGTTTTTGTTCTGTTTCGCTCCCACATCAGCAGACGCTGGGAGGAAGAAAAGTGAGCAAACAGGCTGAGAAACAGAACCAGGATTATGTATGATTTCACATACATATTATCTACTCTGTTCATTAGCAGAGTGAAAGGCATCAACCGACAATCAGATGGTTACTGGTTCGATTTTAGTAGTAGTAGTATAGCCTTTATTGTCCCCAAGGGGAAATTCGTTCTCACCACATAGGGTGCAATCGCCGCAAGAGCAGCGCCCATAAGAACACCTGTCAACCCACCTGTACCAGGCAGGTAGACAGGCGGCACTCCTCTTTTTGATTTTTAGTTTTATTTAACCTGTCTTAACTGGTCCCATTGAGTTACAGTAACGCTTCCTCCAGGGAGTCCTGGGCTGGCCAAGACAGATGGCGCCAAATGTTGCTGTACTAAAACACAAAAGAGACCACAGATAGCATGGTACACAGACAAACACACATTCCACTCAAATAAAGCAAGACACTGAATCCCATTATGTTCTGGTTGATATCTTGCTCACCTTTCCATAGGTCTTTGGGTGGACATGCGTGTGTGCGTATGAACTGATATTAACATACTTGTAATATACCGACACCTACAGTATAGGAAGAATTAGGCATGCGTGAGAGCACTACACAAATCCTGTTTGTTGTGCACCTACATGGCACACATTACCGATGCAGCAATACAGGTAGGTAGTCAAACCAGACAAGGCTTTTATCTGACTTTTAGGTTGGATTGAGACACAATTCTGCTTCCAACCTGCAAGTGGTCCACCAAAGAGAAAAAAATAGGTCAAGTTAATTTCGCATCGACCTCCGGACAGTGTGATGTGTGCAGCCGTGGGAACTCAGTGGCGACCGTAGGTTGTGCTATCCCCGCCTCCACATTCAATTCAAGGTGACTCAGTACAGTACAGTAGACCCCTGCTGCCGTGCACCACTGACCTTCAGAGTCGTAAAATGACTGTGCCTGTTTTTTCCCTCTCTTCCCCTACCTCAGCAGAAATGCTGGGTACATCCACTCCAGAACGAGGTCAGTTCAGTCCGTCACATGCAGTAAAACATGTTAGCGCTATGTACCATGCATGAATCAAGTCATGGGTTTAAGGTAATGATTATATAATTCATAGTAAGCCTAGTTCGACACATTGCCGAATATCTCTGAGCCTATTCAGCTGTTTTGGGTTTACGTTATGGCAGCCGTTGGGAGTTCATTATGCTAAACTAACTTCAATTGGAGTTTAGAGTTTATGGTAAACTACTCCGTGAGAATTCAGAGGTTCTATTATAGTAAACTAGTCTGACTGTGAGAGCTCAGAGTTATTATAGCCCACACTTTCTTCCAGGGCCACTGAAAATGACAGGCCTCCTAAACAAACTCAATAACTGTCAACTTTGTCTAAATCGAAATAAGCAACGTCAGCAAAAGTGGAATTATGCAGCCATTCTCCACATTGTCACTGATAGAGACAGTACCAGGTACATAGGTCAATTCACGTGGCAACTGTAATCCAAATCAGCGACTGACACTGGCTGTGGAGAGAAAACAGGCTGAGGCTGTCATGTCTTTATCACATGCTTGGAGAGGATAGGACGAGAGACAGTTCAAGGCTATCTGTCCCGTCTGACATGGGGATTGAAAAATATAATCTTAGTAACTACTCCAAACGGAAGAAAAGTGATGGCTGCTTTGTTGATGATAAAATCAAAATGCAGTGTCATCTTCTTTCTCAATTATCTGCCATACTGTTGATCCATCAGGTAGTGTAGTGATGAAACAATAGGGCCTGCAGCGTAGTTCTGTGGTACACAGTGTCATCAGAGAGAGTAGAGAGAGAGAGGTTCCATTGGCCCATTGTTTCCGGGTTCTATTATTGCAAGGGGGGGGGGGGGGGGAAATCCCCCTTTAGGCAGACCTAGGCAGACCTAAGGACTGTTCTATTCAATGCTAGGAGTATTATGACACGCCCCTTTAGGCAGACCGGAACCTGGTCACGTCAGGTGCCCATAGCAACCTATTACATTGGCATATCTCTATATACTTAAAGAATCTCTGGTGGCATGCAGCATGTCCTAATAAGCGTTACGGTTACGAACCAATGAGGCCCCATGAGATAAATGTGAACCACATGCTTAATTGCTCATCAGATCTACCTGGTTTTAAGTGCTGGTTACACATATGTGGATATTTTTAAAGGCAGACATTTTTTTAAATCAATTTACGTACAAAGATGACATGACAAAAAGTGAAAACACCATTATGAGAGGTGTATTTTATCCCCTAAATTAGATATTTTTAAGATATTTTTGAAAAGCACGTTTTAAAATTCCTTTTACGTGTAAACGCAAGGCCAAAACTAATGCGTTTTCAAAAATATCCATATACTTGTAAAAGGCTTCTTAGTTAGGGCCAAAGTAATAGCTGCAGAGGCAGTCTGATCTTGGTAGCATGAACACTTATTTTACACAGCACATTCAATGCACAATACTTTTGTTGTACCTACTTAGTTACTTGAAAAATTTAATAAATAATAGCAAATGTATGGAGCATAGTCACATTGGGATAGAGTAAAGGTCAGATTAGACTTCTGCAACTGCGCTCGTCAAAAGTCGCGTGGGAGTGGCCACGAACCAACTTTGTATTCATGCATCTGCGAGGTCCGAGGTCTCGTCGCGAGCCACATTTGAAATTGCGCAATTACCTTCACTACATTGTAAGCACTGCGGTCATTATTAAGCAATGTTGCTTTCTAGCCCGGTTAGCTAGGTATTTTCACACAAATTGCAAAGGCAATGTACTGGTATCATTATTTGACATACCCAGTCTGTTTTCACGAGCAGAAAATGCATGTGAAGACAGTTGATTCTGCCGATGTGTGTTTACATTCAGTAGAGGAAGCTACAGTAGTAAAACCGCAGGCATTGTGCCACGAGTGTTCAACTGATGCATTGTTTGTTACTTAGCTTGTAGCTTCGTGTATTTACACACATTTACACACAAGGCATTCGTGCTGCACAATTAATCGAAAATAATCGAAAACCGTGATAAAATTGTGAAATTGAATTTGTGATTTCAATCGTGATTTAATCGTGGCAATAGTGACCTACCTTTGAGACCGTCCTTGAAGCCAGAACATACTGACATGCTGGTGTTTCTGGCCAGAAATCTGTCCACCTTCGTTTCATGCTATTGCCTTTACATAATTATTACAATTCATTTTATTTTGCTCATCCCGTATATCATTCATTCTTGGTTATATTTCATCTTGTTACAATTTTCCAAAAAATCAGCAAAAAACTCTATAATCGTGATTATGATTTTGACCAAAATAATCGTGATTATGATTTTTTTCCATAATCGTGCAGCCCTACAAGGCATTAATATAGTTTTAACAGAATACACCTCTGCTCTCGCAAACTACCGGCATTGTGCTGCCACAAGAACAAGAAAGTGGCGAGACGACCAATCATGGCGCATTTTTGTCTGCGTCCTCCGCGTCCGTCCGACGGTTAGTTAGAATTTTTTCGAGGCGCTCGACGAAGGGCGCAGAGCCTCTGCGCGGGGGGCGTGGATTCGCACAGACAGAAGATGGACGGACGCAGAGGCTATGCGTCCGAAGCATAAATCTAGCTTAACAGCAATGGAGCATGTGGGAGTGAGGGGGTACAAAACAAAAAGGCTTAGAGAAAAACGTTTGGGAAACACTGGCATAGTCTATGTCCTCTCCAGTGTTCCTGCGTCCTACTGCTATGCGTCGGGAAGAGACCAGTAGGTCATGTTTTGCGAAGGCAGCACCAGACAGGGAATCCCCTGTATGGCTGATGAGGGCAAACGGCGTGCTGCTGTGCAGCTCAAGATGTCACTGTTTACTTGGAGGGGTGTCTGTTATTGAGGGTAATGGACCCCTCCCCAGACGTTATTATGTCTTCAGCCAGGGCAAACACCTCTCTTAGGTCAACTGAAAAATCAACCAGTTCTGGTCAGTTATGGATAGGTGCATAAGACTATATGCCCAGACTATTTTGATATCAAAATATAAAGTCCATAGTTTGATGGAATGATGGAAAAAATGATGGAATATTATTTCAACATGGAAATCTGGAAATCATTTTTAAATTCAGGAATACATCTGCATTTATTAAACTCTTTCAAACTGATTTTTTTTTTACTTCAAAGCTTATTGTCATTTGCACATCAGTTGGAGGATCAACAGTGACATACTGAAGTAACTCAGAGAGAGATATGTTATTTGGTAGACCATGCCTCCGCTCTGGGGACTATTTGGGTATTAGTGTTGTGCTATCTTATTCCAAGACTCCTATCGGTTCAAGTTTACAGGTCAGAAGTACAGCTGGATTCTGCTTCTCTTGCGCTCCTGTTGATAATATTCAGATAACAGGACTTGAGAACATTAGCCTAACGTCCTGAGAGGGGGAGAGGGAATGTAGCTTGTGGCCAAGAACATTGTGAAAGAGTTTGACCACCACATTGTATAGAAAATACACACATTCCAATCCTCCCAGAAAAGTCCATCTTGTGTAAGCTCTTGAGTTGCTGTGATGAAACTGTACTTGTTCATTGTTCCAAACAACCTCACTTAAATCAACAGCTGTTTGAAATAGCTGAATCATGGTGCAAACAAGACTGAGTGCTTCGCCCCCATCGCTTTACAGTTGCTTCATTGGCACTTGCACTCAGTAACACAACACGCCTACTTCCAACCAAGCCATCGCAAAACAACATTGGATTACATCAGAAGGAAGTGATGAAATCGTAGTTCAATCTCCATTACGTTACATGTAGTAGCTGACACTTTTATCCAAAGCGACTTAGCTATTTTGGTCCAGGGTGTTAGTTACAATTCCTGAGGCCATGTGGAGTTGGGTATCTTGGCTCTGGGGCACTTCAGCCATGAATGAGGGTACTGAGTGCAGAGTGAGCACCCACATTCTTCCGTCTTGTGCAGGATTCAAACTTGCAACCTTTTGCTTGCAAGACCAACTCTTTAACCATTAGGCCAGAGTTGCCCTATTGAAATCTCTAAAATCCATAAAACACACAAATCCAAAGCATGTCAGTGAATGATTTACGTATTAGTGAATTGAATCATAACCCTTCACCCTCCTAGACAGCCAAGCTTAGTGCACCAGCCTCTGATATTATTTTTCTGGGGTCATTAATGTCGGCCACTGCTTTAGTTTGAAACTAAACTGATGTTTGGTGAAAGCATTATTATGCAATTTGCCAGGCTATAAGTCTTGCCTGTGCACTACTTTTCAAATGTAGCACACCGTCGACGTCACCTCTCATAATCACTCCTGTTTTTCATCGATTTCACTGATTCTGCCCGCGAAAGTCGTGTGAACGGAAGCAAAGCCAGGCCCCTTGGACCTAATGAGATGACGCATGAGGAACCAGTCATGGTCGATGACCACTTTTGCCAGGCCTGGGACAAAGTCATCTGAATGGGCCTTTCCTCCCAATACATACAATCAAATGAGGACCCAATTCTGCCCCCACCACCTTCTCCCTTGGCCGGGACAACTAGCTCCTTTGTCTCCCACTGTTGGCTTCTTTGGAGCTGCTTTACCAGGCTTCAGCTTACAGCGACCTAAATCAAGACGTTCTTCCTCTGAAAACACTTCTATGCTTGCATTTTCCATTCCTTTTTGCCATTTTCCATCCCTATTGGCCATACACAGTCCCTTTTTGACCCCTTTGACCCATAGGGTTTATCAGAAGTTGCCTTCCTCTTAGAGGTAAATGTGCACCTGACATGTACAAGCCCTGGAAAAGCTATCATAAAATTACTCTTGCTCACGGCCCTAAATAACCTCAAACCGATTAGCCCACCAGATGTCCACCATTCATGCTGAATCATGCTACAAAATCCCCTCCCCAGCATGTTTCCCTCTCTCCATCAGCCATGTGTTTACCAAGTCTCTTTTTGACACTTGGACATATACTAGAGTATATTAACCACAGTTAAGTCGTTTATAGCGTGGCCCCTCCACAAGCTCCCAATAAACCATAGAGTACCAGCAGGATTTTAAGCCGCTTCTGTGAGCAAAAGTGGACGCACGGCTTAATAATGTAGATGTCAGTGTGAGGAAAGGGGCTGAGAGGAGGCACCCCTTCTCTCTCTCTCTCTCTCTCTCTCTCTCTCTCTCTCTCTCTCTCTCTCTCTCTCTCTCTCTCTCTCTCTCTCTCTCTCTCTCCCCCTTCCCTTTTTAGAAGGTATGTTTACGTTAGGGGCACTTTCGCTAAATGCCTGCTGCGTCCCACTGGCCTGGATCATTGCATTGCTACACTGTAACAAATAGTTGTTTATTTACGGCAATTCTGCAACAGCATTCTACTGTTTTTCGAAAAAACAGACAAATACTGTGAAAATATTACTTTGAGTCACATATTGAGCATAAACAGTAAGTACTGCACAATAGCAGTATTCGCCGTTGTGGAAAAAACTAGAGATGCACCGGATCCTGATTTTTAGGATCCTGCCAGATACCAGATCCACTGAATAAGATCCTGCCGGATCCGGAACCGGATACCGGATCCTACAAAAGGGTTGAAACATATAGTCTACTCGCACACGTGGGCCCTTTTTATTACGTTGGCGCAAACTATTTTTTAGACTCATTGGCTTATTGCCACACTGCCTGCAATAGCCGCTTCCAAAGGGATTTCACTCCATGCAGTGATTGGGGTTGTGAAAGACTGAAAAGCCTAGGCTAGACATGCACCAGACCCTGATTTTTAGGTAACATGCCAGATACCGGATCCACTGCTTAAGATCCTGCCGGACCCGGACCCTGTGAAAAACTCTATTCTCCTGACGGATCCGGAACCGGAACCGGATCCGGTGCATCTCTAGAAAATAACAAGTTATTTTAGGCAGCACCATTGAAACCCATTCATCCTCCACGTGTCCGTGATCACCATCAAACTTCAATACCACCTGAAGAACTGAAGTCATTCTGACTGGTTAGAGATTATCTGATACTATCAAACATGATGAAACAATTTCTAAGGAAACTACAATACTTAAAAAGTGCTTGATGCAGCAAAGTGTGAGTAGCACATGCATTTTGATAGTGATGAAAGTGTGAATGGCTGAAACATTTTAAGAACTTGTAACACACTTGCAACAAGCAGCCCCATCTAAACCAATCTGCTAATCAGTGCCTGGCCTCACCTGAGTAGGGCTGTTATGCCATTATTCAATTATGGGCGTCACCTGCCAAGGGCCTGATGACTCTGGTCACATGGTACTCTTGCACCTGTATATAAATCTGGACTATCAACACTTCAGTTGCTTGCCTGCCTGCTGGCTGCCCTGCATGGCACAGCATAGCACTTGTTTGCCTACAAGCTTGCCTACAAGCTTGCTTACATGCTTGCACACTTTCCTCTTTGTGAAAGCTTGCTGTATGTGGCATCATTTGTGGCATTGTTGCATATAATGTGCCTGCTGCAAATTAGGCATTGCTTTGAGAGCTAGCTTGTAGTGCTGCTTGTTTGCTGTGCTACTTGGTGTAAAATAATTTTTTAAAGACTGACCAATGCTATATTCATCATTGGCTCATCAAGAGATGCAGTAAAAAGCCCACCTTGCACACTATCATTGTAACATAGCACTGCGTACTCTGAAATTGTATTCATGCCCACACTTTCAAAGGACCACCGCAAACCATTTTCTCAATACAGCATAGCGCCATAGTATCATGCTCAAGGCACTCCAGTCATGGTGAACGATGGGAGGGTGGGGTGGTAACATGGCCAGGGTACCACAGTTATGGGGAATGATGGGTGGGGTGGGAAGTTGCCATGGCCATATTCATGAATACAACTATGACCCAGTATTTGCCTGTCATCACACAGTACAATTCAACCTTTTAACTGAAATGTACTGTTATTTTTCTGTAGAGTACTGTTATTTAACAGTTCAATTGCTGCTGAAAAAATGTTATATACTGTGATACATTAAACAGCAATGAGCTGTATTTGCTTTTTGGTGTGAAATAACAGTAGAATTACAGGTAAATATAATTGCCAGTAACTGCCGTTATTTTGCAGGGAAATTTTCTTAGAGTGTAGAAATTGGAAAGCCACATGGCCAGTGTACAATTCATCACACTGTAGCTGTTTACTCCACAGCCCTTTGACCAGTTTCAGAGTAAAGATAGGATAACATGCACCATGCACAGTGTCTGCTGCCATATTGCTTGGGAATGATTCATGTAGGTTATAAGTTCATGACGTACATTACCAGGCAAAGCGGAGTATGCCGATTTGAGAGGAGTTCAGTATTGTTACAGCACCACACGAACGAGCTCTAAGTTCATGATACACATTACCAAGCAGTGAAGTAGGACATGGCGGTGAGAGAGGGAGTTCAGTAATGTTTCGACACCATGCAAAAGAGCACTTAAAACGAAGCCTCCTATAAAGTCTATTCACAGATGTTAAGAAACAGTTGAAGACGTTGAGCAAGAACCTTGTCTGGTTTCCAAAATGGACATTTTTTTTGTTTGGTTGGCAGCCTCTTTATCAGCATGGACAGACTGCTGATGCAAGGTCTACCATGCAAGCAAGGTTTATCTCCCTTTTCACCAGAGAGTTCAGAGGCAAAGTTCAACTGATTTATGTCTTGGAGGCAATATTTCCAATGAGGAGTTCAGGCGTTGTGAATGGACCCATTCAGTGTTGCCAGATTGGGTGGTTATTGGGCTACTTGGGATATGTAAAAACGGGAAAATTTGACCAATTGGCGTTTTTTTCTGCAGTTTTGTGCCCATAGAAGTCAATGCAATTTGTTGAAATTGGGCGGACTTTAGCACATTTTTGGCGTTTTTTGAGAACATTTTGGGTAGGATTTGATCAGACACATCTGGTAACACTGGACCCATTCCAAAGCAGCAGCAGCAATGCAGAGTCCACCCATTCCTGGGGATGTCAAGTTGTGTGTTGGTTCAAAAGTAATTGATAACCTATATAATACTTGACTTTGCAAGGTGTGTGTGTGTGTGTGTGTGTGTGTGTGTGTGTGTGTGTGTGTGTGTGTGTGTGTGTGTGTGTGTGTGTGTGTGTGTGTGTGTGTGTGTGTGTGTGTGTGTGTGTGTGTGTGTGTGTGTGTGTGTGTGTGTGTGTGAATGGGAAACAATAGCTAAAGGGTTATTTAAAAGGAAAATCAGGCCCCTACCATGGCCTAACGGTAGGGCACTGGGTTACTACGCTGGCGATCTGGGTTCGACTCCGGCCCGGGTCATTTGCCGATCCTTCCCCGTCTCTCCCAACTTATTTCCTGTCTCTCCTCCACTGTCCTGTCAGAAATAAAGGCAAAAAAGCCCTAAAAAAATAATTCGAAAAAGGAAACACAGAAGAAAACATGTTTCCAGATCTTGGCTTTGTTTGTAGACCATTCAAGGTCAGTATAGTGCATTCTAATGTGCTAAAAAAACAGAATAACTTTATAACTTCTATGAATAGTATGCTACGTGAATGAAGGCACTGTGACCTCACATGTAAGTAAATGAATGGGAATTCAATGAACTATTGGTTACACCCAGACCGGAGTGATAAGGGCGTATATAATAGCATTACACTGTTGGACATTGGCCGATGGTACAGTACTGCTCCGTCAGCCCTGATGAATTTCTGTTGCACAGAGCGGAGGCGGATGCCCACCAGATGGCCTCTTAATTGGAGCTGATTGAATTGAGACTCTGTTCGCCCTGTATCTGCGTAAGTAAATAGGGGTTAAAGTAAGTCAGTGGTTCTCAACCTTTTTTGAACAAATGCCCCCTGGACCTCATCCTAAGCCTCCCAACACCCCCTTGACCTCATCATAAACCTGCCAATGCCCCTCCTTAGTATTAAAAAAATCAAATGGACTAATGCTCCCAATGACAACTAAGCATTGCCCCCTGTCTGCTGTATCCTTCTCAGGATGCTGTAGCGCCCCCGTTGAGAACCACTAAAGTAAGTGATAGAATGAATGTTCTCTGCACTCTGTGTATGTGTGTCTGTGTATGTCTATGTCCTGGTGAAAGCGTCATGGGTCAAAATAGCTGGTGTATCCATATCCAATCTGCTATTTTGTGAGACAACAGTTAAAAAGATGCGTGCGCATACACACAGACAGCAATCATTAACTCACACAGCCACTGAAACAAACACACACACACTCTCTCTCTCTCACACACACACACACACACACACACACACACACACACACACACACACACACACACACACACACACACAGAAATTGGAGCTCTTCGACCTGTCCCAGTGTTGACATCTCAGAGAATAACATGTGTGTCATCCCCCCCACACACACATACACCACGCACCCCCCCTCCAAGTCCATTAGGGGCCCTGTGTATGTTCCAGTGATCTCTCGGTGAGTGCACGCCAGGCAAAGGTCCATCTGGTGTTTGGAGAGGACTGTGCGTGTGTGTGTGTGTGTATGTGTTTTTGTGTCTGTGTGAGAGAGTGAGAGTCTGAGTGTTTGTATGTTCTTCTGTCTGCCTCTCTCTCTCTCTCTCTCTCTCTCTCTCGCTCTCTCTCTCTCTCTCTCTCTCTCTCTCTCTCTCTCTCTCTCTCTCTCTCTCTCTCTCTCTCTCTCGCTCTCTCTCTCTCTCCATCTCTATCTCTATCTCTCTGTTTCTCTTGTCTTGTGCTGTTTTTGTCTCTCCCTTTACCCCTCCTCCATCTCGGTAGGTCAGGTTTGTTTGGCGTGCTCCTGTCTCTCTGCCCAGCTTAATGGAGTGTACTGACAGGCCCAGGAGTCTCTCATGGAGAGTGTGTCAATGCATAATGACGCGTCCGTCACTCTGTGCTAAGCTGTGTGCATTTCTGCAGCGCATGTGTTTGGAGAAGTGAAGTGTGTGTGTGTGTGTGTGTGTGTGTGTGTGTGTGTGTGTGTGTGTGTGTGTGTGTGTGTGTGTGTGTGTGTGTGTGTGTGTGTGTGTGTGTGTGTGTGTGTGTGTGAGTGTGTGTGTGTGTGTGTGTGTGTGTGTGTGTGCGTGCGCGCGTGCGTGCGTGCGTGCGTGCGTGTGTACCCAGGTGTACCAGATTTTTAACTGATTGTTTCGCAGAATCATTTGAACTCATTTTCCGAGCCTCCCTCTCAGAAAAGAGAACAAATTGGACCAAATGAGTGTGTGCAACAGAGGTGCAGGGAGGTTGACGGTGCAATAGAGACTCTGTTAATGCATCAAATGCAGGACATCCAGCAATCTCAAACTCACTGACTCAGCCTCACTCACACAACAGAAATGGTTATGTTGACTTACGTAGAACATCAGCATTGTGTTTCTTCCATCATTATGTCCCATTTTTCTAGCTGGACGTCGTGCAGTGGATAGTGGAGTCCACACACTGGTAAAGTTAAGTAACAGTATATGTGCAACAGTATAAGGGGAGCGTGATGTTGGAGAATAGAGGCCCTCTTTAAGCATCTGAGCAGCGGCAGGAAGCCCGGCGGTGTCCCAGGAGGCAGGGGGCTGGCAGGGCTCCAGCTCAGCTGCGGCAGTATAGGGGCTGCTCCCGCTGGCCGAGCCCACAGATTGGTGCTCCGCGCTGGGGAGGACCTGGCCAGTGCGAGGCAAGGCAAGGGCCCCCTCAAACCCAACCATCTGGAAACAGCTGCTGCCTGTCTTCCTTGCCATTTCTTCCCCCCCTCCTCTGTCTTTTCTTCCATTCTCTCTTTCGTTTTTGTGCCCGTTTTTTTGTTTTGTTACATTCTCTCTCATTTTTCCCTCCTCTCTTATGATTGGGCTACGTAAATGAGGGGGGGGGGTTCTCTTTTGGCAAATCGAGCATTGGGTGCATTTTCAGGGGGCTGAGATGGAATGCAGTCGACCCATTGGGAGGCGGGAGCAGAGCAGTAAATATGAGTTATAGATGCAGCGCTGGTGCTCTCCTCCCTTCCCCCTACAACCATAGCCAAACAGGGAGGGAGTGCTGCTGAAGGGAAAGGGGGGGGGGGGGTTGTGCAGTGAAACACCCCATGAAAATCATCTGTGTAAAACGGAACAGGATGCAGCATGAAGGCCCCCCTTTTTTAAAGAGCCCCTTTCTACCCTAACGCACAAGGGACCAGGCAGGCAGGCCAGCAGGGAGGGAGCAGCATTGCACCACATATGTAACCTAAACCACCACACTGTACCAACCAACCAAACCCCCTTTAAAAAGCCCCTTTCTTCTCTGTAACATGCACGGGACCAAGCAGGCAGGCAGGCGGGCAATCAAGCAGGCAAACAGATAGACAGGCAGCCAGCCAGACAGGCAGGTATGCAGCCTGGCAGGTAGGCAGATAGGCAGGTACGCAGCGTCTCACCACACATGTAACCTAAACAACCACACTACCCAACCAACCAACCCTCCATTTAGAAAGCCCCTTTCTTCTCTCTAACATGCACAGGACCAGTCAGGCAGCCAACCAGCCAGCCAGATAGATAGGCAGGTAGCCAGCCAATCAGCCAGATAGATAGGCAGGTAGCCAGCCAATCAGCCAGATAGGCAGGTACGCAGCGTTTCACCACACGTGTAGCCTAAAACAACCACACCTCACCAACCAACCAAGAACCAAGCAACAAACCAAGCCAACCAACCAATCAGTGCCGCAAGACACTGAACCACCTCAAACATGCAGGAACTTCCACGATTCCTATCTGTGCCCCACAAACAGGTCAAACAAGGACGTGTTAATGCCAGTAAATAATTGTTTTAGGAGGGTGTTTCCTGTAGAAACGGTTACGGATGTAGTTTTAATTTCATAGTTTCAATTTCACGTCATGTACTTTGAGAATCCAAAAAATGTGGTTGTACACGTGTTGTTGTTCACTTCACACGTGTGGCCGTGTGTATTCAGTCATATTAAGCTTATTTATATAGCACAGATAAATCATCATGTATTTGACCAGAGTGCTCAAGAAAAGAAAACAATGGGAAAATGAAACAGTGGAAATAACAAACCCCTGTCAGTTTTTGAGCGTGTTGATTAAAGTCCAACATGTCCCTTGTATTGGCTTTATTTACGCCATGTAACTATGGCCGTAACCAAATCATCATCAACTGTTTTTGTAAACAACGACATCAGGGTCAAGGAACGCCCTCAAGTTCAAGTCTGATTAAACATGGCCGTGGCTTATTGTCTTGAAATGACCTCTATTTTATTATCCATTATCGATTGTGATTGACTAATCGTCCCGCCCCTATGTTGAATTGCTCACCAACACTTTACTGCACTGGTCTTGTTATGCCTGTGTACTGCTACTTTGTATTTTCCCCCCACATGTTTTATGTGCTTATCATGTCCCGTTTTGTGAAACACTTTGTATTAGTTTTGGATAACCTGAGCGTTTTCCACACACTTCACCTGGCAGTTGAGTTGGCAATGACCCAGTAGCTTTGGCGGTTGATCAGAAAAGAGAAATGTATTTAGGTCTCATCAGTGTTGGTCCTTAATCCTAAACCTTCATTGGGTAAATTCTGAGACCAAAACAGTGTGAATAAATAAACAAGCGTAAAAACGGTTACTGCGAAATGGCCAGTGTGTGGGAGTTTTTGGATAAAAGCCTGTGCAGTGAATGTACAGTGATGCAATCAGACAGTGAAAAGGCAGAACATTGAAAATCTTTGATATAATCCCACCACCCACCCACCCTTCTCTCTCTTTATGTATCTATGTGTTAATTTACCTCAGGATTATTAAATTACTCTCTCTCTCTCTCTCTCTCTCTCTCTCTCTCTCTCTCTCTCTCTCTCTCTCTCTCTCTCTCTCTATCTCTCTCTCTCTCCTCTCTCTCTTCTCTCTCTCTCTCTCCTCTCTCTCTTTCTCTATCTCTCTCTCTCTCTCTCTCTCTCTCTCTCTCTCTCTCTCTCTCTCCTCTCTCTCTCTCTCTCTCTCTCTCTCTCTCTCTCTCTCTCTCTCTCTCTCTCTCTCTCTCTCTGCAGATGAAGCATGTGGAGGAGCGGTTCGGTGTGGATGCCAATAAGGAGGTGCTGCTCATGTGTTTGGGGATCACCTCCGCCGTGGGCCGCCTCATCTTCGGACAGGTGGCCGACTACGTGCCCGGGCCCAACAAGGTCTTCCTGCAGGTAATATTCAGTTGAAGGAGAGGATTGTGCACATCCCAGGAAAAGGTGCAGGATGAAGGCCAACTGTAGTTTTCAAAGTGAGAAGTCCGCACACTTTTATTCTCGGAGAATCTGATGAAGACTGTTGAGGACGGTTGAAACGTACTCCTGCCATGAAACAATAAAATACAGCAAAAAGGATTTTAAGTGTGCGGTCTTTTCACTTTGAAAACGTCCTGCAGGTAACCACACATTTACAAAGAGGGACGTGTATAGGACATGATTATACCACAGCGGGGTGGAATTTCCCATTGTGATGCGTTAAATGGCGTGTTGATATACGTTGCACACCTGTGTCCCACTTTTCTGACCGCATAACTCTAGTGTATCAATGCGCCAAGGCCCGTTCAAAAGTTAGAAGGAGAAAAAAAAGTTGCAAAGCATTACACGCTGAACTGACACGTCGCATCACAACATTACCGGTACATTACATTACACTTCGCTTTTATCCAAACCGACTTACAGTTATTGTACAGGATATTGGTTACAGTCCCTGGAGCAATTGGGGTTTCGGTTTCTTGCTCAAAGGCACTTGGATGGAGGTGTAGGGAGAGGTAAGGGTGGGATTTGAACCTGCAGCCCTCTGACCGTACACCTCCCTAACCATGAGGCTATGACTTCACTATAAACACAACAGTCTGCGCCAAAACGAACACATACACTTGCATACAGACACATACACGTGCCTGATTTTTTCTTGGGGATTAATGAAGTTAATCTACACTACTCCATACCCACATACACACACACAAACACTCAGACACGTACACATAGATTTGCATGTAGAAACATGCACCCAAACAAAGACAGTAATGTACACTAGAAGCACAAGATTTAATTGCTTCATCAGATGGCCATTTGTAATTAAGAAAAGTATTAGGAGACCATTGTGACAAAAGTAAGTTGAACTTTCTTTAAGTTTAAGGCTGCCAGGCAGCACCAACCAGCTTAACTAAACCCAGAAGTACAATTAGAAAGTTAAGATATTTTTTACAGCAATTGGACATTGTGTTCACAAGGAGCTTACATTCAAGGATAAAGAACCAAAAGCCAAACAGTTAAGGTGGAGAGTACACACCTGTATGTGTATGTATGTTGTACATTTCTACTTAGTTGCCAAAACCTTGTTAAGTTACCGGTAGTTGACTCAACTTATTCCAAGTATTCCAAAACCTAAAGTTATAAGTTGAAACTTATAATTTGAAAATACTGTGCAGTAAGTTGCCTCAAATGTGAGTTGAAGCCATTTTTTAACAGTAGATTGCTTTACTTTAGCCTTTCTAGGCATCCACTACAATTTGTATACCATAACAACTCAACATCTCAAATAAGATCAGCTTTTTGTCAAAAACCTACAGAAGCTGGCATTGGCAATTTTATGGTTGGTGGGCTCAAAGATACCAGTGAACTGAACAATGTCCAGTTGTGATTTTTACAGTGCAGATGATGTTGTTCTGGATATAGACTAACTTACGGTATTATTATTATTATTATTATTATTATTATTATTAATATGTAATCGTCCGTTCGTCTCTGCCTGCAGGTGGCGTCGTTCCTGGTGATCGGCCTGATGTCCATGATGATCCCGCTGTGCAACATCTTCGGCGGCCTGATCGCCGTGTGCCTGCTGATGGGCCTGTTCGACGGCTGCTTCATCTGCATCATGGCGCCCATCGCCTTCGAGCTGGTGGGGGCGCAGGATGTCTCCCAGGCCATCGGCTTCCTGCTCGGCATGATGTCCGTGCCCATGACCGTGGGCCCGCCCATCGCAGGTAACCACCACGGCAACAAAACACACAGTGACGATGTGACATATGGGGCCTATACTACAAAGCTGGTTCAGGAGAAGTTAAGGTTAAGTTGAGAGGTAAATCTTCTAATAGAAGAGCCTGGAGTCCTCATTTTCTTAAGAAAAGATGATTTACCTCTTAACTTAAAGGGGTATGCCACTTTTTGGGGCTTAATACAGTTAAAATCGTTAGCTGGGGTTTATAAAGGTGGTAAAGTGTCTTATTTTTCATGTTAAGCGTTGTCTTGCTTTAAGACAAGTTAAAGGAGGGAGTATGTCGCTAAGCTAGTGAAAGTCAATGGATCCGTGTAGCATTGTAGCATGCTACACGGATCCATTTACTTTCACTATCTTAGCGACATGCTCCCTCTTTTAACTTGTCTTAAAGCAAGACAACGGCTTACATGAAAAATAAGACACTTTACCACCTTTATAAACCCCAGCCAGTGATGGCATAGTGGCATACCCCTTTAACCTTAACTTATCCTGAACCAGCTTTGTAGTATAGGCCCATAGTGACAACAAAACCCACATTGACGATGCAACGTATGTAAACAATATACAGATAACGATGAATATAAAGCGTTGCTTTAAATACTAATAGTAGATGTTATGTCAATCTTACTGTTGCTGGGCTGCCTATGACCCTGGTGCTGCCCAGTGCTGGTGAGCTCACATGGCATACAGTCACATGGCAGACGGTCATACAGTATTAACTTGTCATTGAGAAATGTACAGCAATGCCCAGTAGTTTGTAGCTTTGGTTGGTCTACTACAGGTTGTCGGTGTAAAGGTCTCACATATTCTAAGTTCACACATATTTCTAAGGATATAATTTCTTTCTCTTCCTAAAAAAAGACTTAGTGTTCTTGTTAATGTTGATGAAAGTGTGTTTTGGGTGAGATTGGGGTATTAGCTGGCATTAGGCAGAGCCTTAAGCCAGACACCCACATGTGCACACTACACGCACGTGCACACAAGTACACACACGTACAGTAGACACACATACACATGGCAACATGCTTAGCTGAAGCAACACGATGCCCCATTGGTAATTCACTATGCCCTGCCAAAAGGAGAAATCATTTCAATTGTAATGATTTGATTTTTCCATCAGGCATCTAAAGGCACATTTATTTTTGCATGCTCAGCTCTCGTCTCAGTGTTGTGGTCAGAGCTGCTGTGCTCACAGTGCCCCCTTCTGGCTGTCACCACTCACTGCACCACAAGACGACACATTGCAAATACTGACTGCGGAGTGCAAATCCTCGTGTGTAAGGTCAGGGGTCATAAAACGTCTCCAAGAGGAAGTAGAGACCCCTGTGCCATATATTGGCCATTTCCCAATGTCTAGTGTGTATCCTTCGAAGTGTATCAGCCTTCGTAATCACGCCCAGTGATTGGATTCTCTTTTGTGAACTCTGCGGAGTATCCAATCACTGGCCGTGACTAATTAGGCTGGCACACTTCCAAGGTTCATACACTTGACATTGGGAAATAGTGATTGTCTGTCCTAAGAGTGCTAAAATTATACCACCTCGGAATACATCCCGGCAGCATTCTTTCCCCCTCCTGGGCAGATAAGGCGTGCACTTCTGAGTTTGGAATCTCTGCTGATTCTCACAGTGCAATGTGAATGTGCAGGCAGCCATTTTTCCACAGAGGCCTAGTTTAATTAAATCTAAAAGGGCTGTACTGCATATTGCCTACCTCACTCACACACACAACTACTGATACATGCGGGTGCACACACACACACACACACACACACACACGCACGCACGCACGCACGCACGCACATGGGCATTTGTACATGCACACACACACACACACACACACACACACACACACACACACACACACAGACACACACACATGGGCATTTGTACATGCACACACACACACACACACTCTCTCTCTCTCTCTCTCTCTCTCTCTCTCTCTCTCTCTCCACACACACGCACAGGCACACAGGCACTGATGGACATGTGGCATGCTGAGCACCATAATCTCCATGATCATGTGTAGACTGTTAACACCATTCAACCAGAGACAATGGAGGTGTTTGTCTCTTCCTCAGAGACAGATGGTAAAAATAATGTCAGCTTTAAGCTTTTTAAACCTAAAGGAAGGGCAGACACATGATGACACTATTTGAATTAGTAGGCCACTCACAGACGTGTGTGTGTGTGTGTGTGTGTGTGTGTGTGTGTGTGTGTGTGTGTGTGTGTGTGTGTGTGTGTGTGTGTGTGTGTGCGTGTGCGTGTGCGTGTGCGTGTGCGTGTGCGTGCGCGTGCGCGCGCGCGCGCGCGAGTTGACCACTTACAGGCTGATGTGCAGATGTAGTCCTTCTTCTCCTATGCATTGTTCGTTGGAAATTTAAGGAATTTTAATTTCGGATCTGCATGTTGTCCGAACATTAATGCCTCAAATACAGCATGTGGCTAGCTTTTTAACTCTGCCAGTGAAGTATGTTTTCGCTTTAAATACTTCGTTTTGACTTGTTGGTTTATTCATGTGCCAGACCATTATGGACATCTATTTCACTGATTCTTGAGAAAGTGGCTAAAACAGGTTGTAATCTTGAAAGAAAAAAACGAAGTGAATTACAAAATAATATGGTATATTCTCGTAGACAAAGGTCTTGGCTTTTCAGAAATGCACAAGGCCAATCTCCCCATTTTCCATTTTTTTCAGAAATCAGGTTTTTCTCCGATCATACCTTGTTTTTTATCAACACCGTCAGACACAATTAAAAGCAATAAAAAGTGTATTGATTTGGTTGCATATGTATCTGGAGTTTTTAAGTGATTGTGTGTGTTTTTTGGTTCACACATACGCCTTTAAATGTTGAAAATTCACTTTCATTCTATTTTAATACTGCTTCATGTGTTCTAATTTTAAAATATGTGCTGTCAGACAATGCTTACTTAATGGCTAAATAGATCAAACAATTTTTTGTAATTTCACAAATATTCGTGTAGGCTTAAATTTGCTATTACTTTGATAATTCAACAACTACAAAAGAACATTTTGTAAGCACATTCATTTAAAATGTCCAAGACTCCTTCTTACGGTGGTGACTTAAGAACTGACGGTGGTGACAGTAATCTGAAGGTGGTGAAAGTGACCTAATTATTACCTACATTTAGCAAAATAAATAGCCCTCTCAAGTCAATGACATCTAGCATAAACACTTTATTTTTGTGTGTGCACAGTATGTTTGTGCATGTGTTTTTTTCTTCATTTGTTAGATACTCTAGGAAGTAGGCCTAGATTATTGAAAATGTGGCATAAACAGGTTTTAAATTGTTCAAATCCAAAATATAGAGGTGTATTATCATAGATGAACGTCTTGGCTGTGCAGTGAATGTATTGGCCAAGCTCCCCATGTTTTACATTTTTCATAAAATGGGCTCTTTCTTGGTTTTGTCACCAGCGTCAGACAGAATTAAAAGTAAAAAAATAAGTTTACTGTATTTAAGTGAAATACTTTTACAATTCAATATAATTGTAGATACTTATTGGAAGCATATTCTTAAAACTTGTCAAAAACATGTAAAACACATGCTTTTTTGTGAACTACATCAGATGTCACCACCGTCAGGTTTTGTGACAAAAAACCCTCCAAATGCACCTCAGTGGAGGCTGGAGTATAAGTTTGGGTCACAATTATTACTAACATGTCTGGTAATGCTTCATTAACCAGCACAATTTAGTAAAATATGGAACAAGATGATGAGCGGAACAAAATCTGACGGTGGTGACATCTGACGGTGTGAGACAAAAAAACACTCTTTTACATATTGTGCATTTTTTGCTCACATTAGCCACTTCGTTTTCGTTCTGTTTCTTAGGGGCTTCATGACGCTTCTGAAAAAGTATATATAATTAACATTAATGTAACAATAATACTATTAAAACCCCCGACGGTGTTGACAGTTTATGGTTGGGACAGTACCAGTGTCCAAACAAATTATCAAATTGAGGAGAAATTAGTAAACTTAGGAGCTTCAGTGATGGTGAAGTACTCAGTAGATCTAAAGGTTTGAAAAGGGGTCCTAAGTAATGACAATGACCTTGCGCATACCTGATTTTATTGTCTTTTTAAAAAAATCTGACGGTGGTGACTAATATGCTGGACACACTTTGAGCAATCAGAAAATAGTAGTAAATATTGCTTTACACGCACTATGTGATTATTTGCAGAACCACTTCAATATGGACTTTCACATCATGGTGATATTATTCAATAATATCAGTGATTTTTACATTTTAAGTCAATTGAAATGATGATGTCTGTCCTTGGGACAGCTGTTTTTACAGGGTGTGGGCAGGTTTATAGCCATGAAAAGCAATAAAATTACACTTAAATATTTCAAACGACTGTACATTTATGTAACAGACCCCTGTGTCTTTACCTGGATTCATTTTGTTCATGAAAATGTAGTTTATTTTCAACAGAATTGGCAGTTTATTGCAGAGACATGTTTTAGCCGCTTTCTCAAGAATCAGTGATTTACAACAGGGGTTTTCAATTTCTCTGATGGTGAGCCTCCCCTTGGAGTAGACAAAGACATCCAAGCCCCCCCCCCCCAAAAAAAAACAACAACCCCAAAACAAAACAAAATACAACCCACCCACATTGAGACAATTATTACCCTCAAATAGGCGTTTCAGAGTGTATGTGATGTATATCAGCACAGGGGCCTGTGTCCCTCATCTTGCCTATACCTGTAACCGTGATTGTGGGTGTGGGTCATTGTGTTCTGTTTGTCTGATGTTCCACATGCATGGTACTAATGCGCAAAAGTCTCGTGATGTTAGGCCCACATGTAAGATATGTCTTGTCCTTCCTTAAACCAGTCTTGTTCAGGGATGCACAATTAATTTCTGTTTCAATAACAATTGATAGCCCAATACATGTTTCTTTCTTCATTTATCATGTATTTCTTTTCATTTCAATTCTTTTTTATTTATTTAATAATGTTTCAATCTTATTGGAGGCTACTTTTACAGTAACATCCCGAACAGAAGGCCTATCCAAATCATTGCTTCGTTGCCAAGAACAGTTGACAAATAGGCATGCCGGTTGAAAACAATTATGACGCGCCTTTGATGCGCAAAGCGTACAGAAGAGAAGCGATATAGCCGCAAGTCACCCTGTTCTTGTGGCCTTGCATGAGAGGATTCTCGGACGCACACACAGCCGTGAAGTTAGGAGTAACGCCCGCTGAAATGTATCAATTTATCCCCCCTCTCACATTCTCGTCGTCTCGTTCATTTGCAAACATTGATGTGGAATTTGTCGCGCGCTGCTGTCCTGCTACTAAAATTTTGACAATATTGTTTCAAAACTTAACTTCGCTTTCCCCTCAAGTTGACGACTGCTTTATACTCCGAGCTGATTGTGAGTTGCCGAAGTCACCGAATTCCCTTCGAAGTTTGCAAACTAACTGAAGCTTTCAAACGGTTCATTACAAATCCTTCAGATTGTTTACCGCGACTTGCGAGGCATTTCATGCAGCATTAGAGAGAGTGATGGCACGAGCCGTTACGTCACCTACTATTTTCTCCTACCTGCGCTCCATCTTTTCGTCTCTCTCCCTCTCGCTCGCTCCCTGTCTCTCTCCCCTCCCTCACTCGCTCACTGACTGTCCTTCAAGAATACAAATCCTGTTAAGCACACGGCAGTTCTGCAGTGCTCGCGCCATGTCTTGGCTCTCAATTCACTTCCAAATAATGCCAATTACCACCCGAACTTAAAATATTATTTAAGAAAGTAAAGATTAATTGAATTATAACACAAGGTCATGTGCCTACGTTTCTGACTCCCCCTTTTTGTTGACTTCTGTTGAGGGATGAATTTCATCAGTGAAAACCCCTGATTTACAACATTATAGACAGATTTTCACTCTCCGACATCGCAAATGTCTGTTGGGGAAGATGGTAAACTTACTCGGTACAATGGGAATGAAAGTTCTCTAGGCCAGTGGTTCCCAACCTTTTTCTTAAGGGACCCATGTTTTTACTATTGTAAGCTTTGGTGACCCAACCACGCGAGCGCCCGCACGAGACGGAGTAACAAGATGCCCTCCGTTTCCTGCGAAAACTTATTTTAGTTATTTTATTCCTCAATTCATCTTTGGTCAAATATAGAATAAATGTTTAATGTAGCACTTACAATTTGTTGCGTCTATGCATTCATTAGTTAAATGCTTTGTCTTTTATTCAACATGGGCTATATTTAAAACGAAACCCCTTAAAATCAAGAGGGCTCCGCGACCCCCTGTGGATCTTTGGCGACCCATAAGGGGGGTCCCGACCCATAGGTTGGGAACCACTGCTCTAGGCCATAGCAGTGGTCTGTAGGGGAAAAACAACATCTGCGAGTTAACTTGTGCTGGGCTGACAACTCTTGGCCAGTGGTCGTTCGGCAGTAAACACTTAATCCTGGCCCTCATCCTTTCCCTTGTCCACCCCCACCCTTAGAACACATATCACCACGATGCTAAGACCTGAATTAGTCTAGTGTTTTTGTCATGTCAAACTATCGTCACACTGTAAAACATTGCAAGCCAGCTAAACTTTAAAAAAGTAAGTTGCCCTGCCTGTTTGTAAGGTAACTGAACTTGAAGCTTCAAGTTGAGTTAACTTGCAAACTTAAGGCAGCAGGGTAACATACTTTTTTAGCCACTAGTGCATGTGAACACAATGGGCTCGTTCGGGATGAAGTAGTGCTGCACTCACCGAGCCGAACGCATCGCAAGGCAAAATTATGATGCATTCTGGTTAGAAAAGTGCTCATGCGTTCTGCTCGGTCGGCACAGCACCACTGCTTAGTCACGATTGAGCGTAATGTATTGACAATAAAACTGGCTAAATTTGACTCTGACCTTAACTTTGACTTTGACAGGCTACCTGAAAGACAGTCTTGGATTGTATGACGGGGTCATTTATACTAACCTTATACTATATTACATTTATTATACTACATTACATTAACTAAGCACCCTGTCTTCCATCCACAGGCTACCTGAGAGACAAGCTGGGGACCTACGACGTGGCATTCTACCTGGCAGGCATCCCTCCTCTGATAGGGGGCGCCATGCTGTGCTTCATCCCCTGGGTGGAGCGTCGCAGGCGGGCTGCCGCCGCCGCCAAGCAGGGCGAGCAGCGCATGCTGGAGGAGCAGAACGCCAGTGGGGACAAGAGGGTCGCCGACCCAGAGTCCGTTATCTAAAATGGTGCTTTGGTTTTTGTTTTGTGTTTTTTTGTAATGGTCTGTCTAGGAAATCGCACATACACACAGACACACACACACACACACACGCACAAACACACACACATGACCACACACACACAAGAAGGAAGAGAATACTAAGGTCTTAAATGTGTCTTACAAGAGTCTTATGAATTGCAACTAGCTTATATATATATATGCACATGGAATATATACTGTATGTATGTGTGTCTGTGTGATTATATTGGGCGCCCCGCTGGAAATGTTGTGCGCTGGGAAACAATACACTTTTGGAAGAAACATTATTATTAATAATTATAATTACAATATGGAGTGCAGTGCTCCAAGGGGCACTACTTAATGTGCGAATCTCAGACTTGTCCTAACTTTCGACACCTGGCTGTGCCCCTAGTTTATACATGAATTGTGTGCGTGTGCACGCACAGACAAACAGACGGGGCATTCTTAAAGAGCGAGAGCTGTATGTTTTTACAGTATATAGAGCCAAGCATGACTGAAATCTGTGTTTACCAGTGTATGCCTACTCAGTGTATTGTTGAGATTTGAGGGAGGGAAGTCTTCAAGTACCAAAAACATATCAATTGAAAAAAATGTATGCATTTTATAATAAGATTGTGATCTGTGGGAGCTGTAAGTCCATTTTATATATTTTTTTACATTCGTCCCTCGGTCTTCTGGCAGTCGAGTGACCTTGAGGCTTATTTTTGAGGCAGACACGAGGAAAACTTGAATTACATTCTTTTATTCACAAGGGAAATCATTCATTTTTTTTACCAAGGTGCTTCAAAAATGTTTATTGAGCGCTTATCAGGGCCGTGGGAATGGCATGTCCTTGGCTAAGATGAGAAGTATCGGCCTTAATGTTGGATGGAGGTAGATCAGGCTTTCACCAGCACTCGCCTCACTTTATTCAGATTCTATTTTCAAAGACTTTTAGTTTCCCTAAATGTCTTTTTTTTCTCTCGATAAAGAAATACTGCATGCTTTTTTTTTTAATTGACTATTGAAAGTGTAGCCAAAGAAATGTACAAGATGAATATGTATACTTAAATATATTTTGTAAATGTATTTTTTCTTTCTTTTTTTTTTGCTTATTCTTTTTTGTTTTGCTTCTTTTTGTTTATTTTTTGTTTTTCATACCGTTATATTCTGGCAATTTAGTCTGTGGTATTGAACGGCCATGACGTTAAGAAGATGAGTAGTAGTGTGATTTGAGGAATGATATTATGCTGCTCCTCCATCGGTCCCTATGTTTCACGTCCCTTTTTATATACATACGTGCATAATGCTGCATCCTGCCAAGATGAATGTTATTGCTGACTAAATAGGAAAACGGAGACCATATCACTTCAGAGAAGTGTTTAAAGGAGATTGGGGGGGAGGGTATGTTTGTGTATGTGTGGTGTGGTGTGGAGGGCGCGCTTTTTTGTAGTAATTCAAACATTTCTCGTATTTTGCGTTCAAGCACAATGGCGGATGCATTGGTGTAGTATTGTAGTGTGTGTCCCGAAGGGATTTCGTATCTCAACAAAACTGGAAGTGTTGCCTCTCTTTCCTCAGGAGAGCCTTCCTGGGCCAAATGACAATCTCGTTGCACAACTTATAGTAATGTGTCTGGTGCTTAGGAGGACAAATCACTCACGTCACTCTTCTGGAGTGATGGGCAGCCTGGGTTCAGGTGCTACAACCAGAATCCAGTGCTGACTATTCCAAATGACCTGGTTTACCTGACAAATTGTTTTAAAAGAAAGTAAAACCAATTAATTTGGAATATATGACACTGAATTTTGGCCTCTGAATCTAGGTGGCCCATCGCTGCCCTTCTGTGCACTGGTACTGTCACTGCTTCAGTGACGGTATCTACCCAATGCTGGTGTGGCATGATACTGCTACTGTGTTGCCATTATTTCCATGTGCCGACTGCTAAAGTCCTATTTCCTGAATATGCAAGATGAATAGTAGTATACACGTATATTAGGGGTTCATTTCAGGAAGTTAAGAGATGAAATGTATTTGTTTTTCAGTATATACTTGTTCCCCAAACCTGTTTTGTTTGGTTTTAAGTGATAATGACATCATTGCAAGTCATCTCAGTGTTCACACAGTTCAAATGAAATGGTATCTTATCGTCTGCTGGTGCCATAAGAAATTTTTAGTTTATAGCCATATGGTAGAGAATCACCACATTGACAGATCTTTACCCCCATTAGTCTTTTGGTTTTATATTTCGGTCTCATCCCAAATATGGTGTTCAAATTAGTAACGTATATTGACATATTCTTTATCTTCAGTAGTCTTTAGAAATATTTATGTCTGTTTATGTGTGTATGCCACATGCCAATGATTTAGTGATGCCAACAAGACATTGTTAATTTTTCTGAATAGTTTCTACCTGTGAATGATATTTAATATACAATGCATATGTTATGTAGGGGATGATCTTTTTGTGTTATACGACATACAATGTATATGCAATGAATTCATGACTTTTAGGTTTTTTTTTTTTTTTTTTTTTAAATCTAGTCGTTGCATAACAAGCACATGAAGGAAAATGTATTGCGCATATGTTAAGATTTCAATCATCTACGCATCACCAATGACTTTTGTCCTCTTCACTAAGGGCAGTATCCCTGATCCTCTTGCAATGACTATAGGATGACAGTCATTTTGTTTAGCCAAATTCAGACATTGGTTTCTTTTTTCTTAAAAATTCAGGACAGATTTATAATACAGTCTACCTCAATTTGATGTGATTTTCCTGATAAGGGACGTGTAACCACACACCTGGTGTCCTCTTCACTTGGCATGACTGACCACTAATGGTGTGTTGTTCACACAGCTGTCCTTTCCATGGTGACACGCACACTTGCAAGTTGTTTTAAAGGACATCTTGCGAGTTGTTGCAGTCATTCTTATTTCTCTGCAGGCTTAGTCTGCTTCATAATAAATAAATGTTTTACACACGTCTGTAAAAGGTTTGCGTAATCTCACTACTCTGGCAATTTTACTTGACTTAAGGTTCCACTGACTTTCCGTTGTTGTCTCGGATGTTAAAACTTCAACCACAATAATTGACCACAATTTCCAAGTTTAGAATGTGAATTATTGTGTGATATATTTCAGTTTTAGCCAGTGCAGAAACAAATTAGAAACATTTTCTGTTGTTTGTCGTTTTGTTTTTGTTTTTGCTCTGTTGTGTGAATCAAAAATTGAGATGCACACTCAACACATTTTTGTCCACTTTTTAAAAAGTATTAGAACTGACGTCCATTTTCAGTATTTATGCAATATGAATATCATCAGCACCACAGTGTACCTTATTCGTGTCTTTATAATGTATAGTAGTGTTAAGCCTGTCAGTCAGATATTAATTGGGTTGAATGCCTTGTATTTATTCATGATCCCAAATATGCAAGTGGTCATTCAGAATTTAAAAAAAAAAAAGTGTTAAAATTGATCTTGGGACAGTTGTCACTAAATAAGTCTATGATGTTATTCTGAGAAAGAAAGAGTAGATGGACGTGCATAGCTTCATTCTTTGACATTTGTTAGATGGTTGGATGATGGATGATCTTTTTTTTTATTTTTAAATGTATATCACATGTTGATTACAGGAAAAGAAAACAGTAATAACATGTAAAGAAGTATGGAGAATATTTTTGAATAAAAGAATTGTTATACTGGAAAATACATTGTCGTCTTTTATTTCCTGTGCGTGCGTGTGTGTGTGTGTGTGTGTGTGTGTGTGTGTGTGTGTGTGTGTGTGTGTGTGTGTGTGTGTGTGTGTGTGTGTGTGTGTGTGTGTGTGTGTGTGTGTGTGTGTTCATGGAATTCATGCAGAGCTTTGCAAATTTTTCAACCAACTTCACCATGTTTCTGCCTGTCATCAATATCGTGATAATCAAAACAAGATTTACAACCCCTCCTAGGCTGCAGTGTGTATCTGAAATATAATGTTATTATGTTGTTATTAAAATCATGGCCATGCCAGTGAGAATATTAATAGGCCTACATGCAAAGCAAAAACAGATCATGCAGAGCAACATCAATTTAATCACAATAGTAATCGTTTTATTTTGCTAATAATTAACTCTGTTATCATTGTTATTTATGAATAATGTGGTCAAGTGCGTAGATGAGTGTGTGCGTGAAAGAGAGAGGAGGTAGTAGACAGAGAGAAAGCTGGAACCATAGATAGTATGTCTATGTTAGGGTATTCAATTAAAAGTCACCAAGGGTGACCATTTATGTCATCACTGTGTGGTGTTAGATAAATAACATCCTTTGACTATTGTTAGTTTTAACTTAACATTTGTTCCGTTTTTTATTTTATTATTATTATTATTATATTTTTTAAAAAAAATTCATTTATGACCTAATGGGTCATGTGATTTGTATCTAAGGTTGGGGTGTGGTGGGTGGGCATTGATCACTGACTTTGTAATGGTTTTCTTTCCCAGCTTGGGAGTTTGTTCACAAATGAAAAAAAAACTGTGAATCACAAAAAAAAGTCACAGAGGGCCAATTTCTAAAATTCCCTCCAGTGAAGGTTCCGAACAGAATCTGTATAACCAGTGGCGGAACAATTGCACACAGGACCTCAGGGCAAGACGCAAGGCCCCTCATACAACCCGTCAAGGTGACAATAGGGCCCCCACCATCAATATAGGAGGGCCCTGGGGCAAATGCCTTCTCATGCGAATGTATTGTAGAGATATCCCCAACCTGAAGTGTTAGTGATCGCAAATTATTCACGGCCACATATAGCACATTCATTTGTTTTTTTCGTTGTGTTATATGGGGGGTGAGAATCTTGCTATCCAAAGGGCTGCATCTGGCCCCAGGGCCTCAATTTGAATAAGCCTAGTGTATGTGAAACCAGACATCTGCTGGAAGGAATCAGCTTCGTATTTTAATGTCTGGAACTGCTGAACGTATGTCAAGCAGTTCAGTTGAATGTTTTTATATAGATAGTTAACTTAGTTATTTTTGCCCTTGTTTCGGGTGTTTCATGTGCTTTTAATATGTTCTCACAATGTATTTCCCCCCGAAAAATGTAACGTCTTGAAAAGGAGACTTTTATTGCGACAACTGTAACCTATTGCAACCCGGAAATGAAGGAGAGCTGCTGACGCTGGGCAGCTGACGACGAGATTCAGGTGACAGCGTATGGTTCTGGTGACAGTGCTGATGTTTGTGCCATGGTTCGTTGTTCAGAACAGTTAAAACGATAGCATCATTGTTCTCTGTGCGTCAAACAGTTTTACTAACATTGCATGGTGCAATGAATATGCCTGTCAATAGTCAACCGGTGGTGAAAAAGAAGCACGTTCGTTTTGCCAGCATGGAGGATGAAGACGATAACGTCGACGACCAAGAAGAGGATACACTATTCGACAAGAGAAAAGACGCCAGGAAAGGTCTCAGAAGTATGATCAAAAGTAATGTCAACAAGACGTTGGCAAGTGCAGGACTGGATGGCGTAAAAATAATTAGTGGTGGTCGGAGAGCGAATGACCCCGGGGCTTGCGGACGCTGGATGGTCTCATTAACACTATGCGCATCATTCCTGGGTCTGGTAAGTGAATGAGGAGCATACTGTATCTGTGTCAAAATTAGGTTTCCACCAATGATGTAGACCTCCTTGGTTTCCACACATACACCCCGAATTCGTATGATAGGAACAAGAGGTGTGCCACTTTTTTATTTGGTACAGCTGTAGCTGCTAACAGCACGTGAAAAATGTTTGTTCAGTGTGATTTTTCCATCACACAACTCACTCACAGCGTGCACGTCACCATATCCTCAATAGGCAGGATGCCGCTATACAGTTGTCAAACAGGTTCCTCCACAATACACAAGACCGTTTGATTTCAATATTCAGTAGGCCTAGTAGTTGCAGTCAGGAAACCTACAAAGGGGCCAGTTTCCCTAGGCCCAGGGAGAATGGGGGCCCATAATTAGGTCCCCATTACGTCGAATGTAGGCTATTGGGTGGGTGGCCCTTTCAGGGGACTTTGTCCTTGGCCCAGCCAAGGCTGTCAGTGGCCCTGGTTGCAGTATTTCAGTAATAATACTCACAAAAAGGAAAGAATGTCTCGCTTTGTGCTGACAGTTTGTCTCTTTTTTGTTGTTGTTTGTTATTGTTGCAGGGAATGTGCATTTCGGTGCTTGGTCCGACCCTTGAGGACTTGGCCATCAACGTCAATAAGAACATCAGTAACATTTCTTACATCTTTGTGGGTCGTTCAGCCGGATACATTGGAGGCTCCCTTGTTGGAGGGCTTCTCTTTGACTGCATGAACCCACACTTGCTTTTGGGTAAAAGAAAGATCTTGAAACACACATACACACACACACACACACACACACACACACACACACACACACACACACACACACACACACACACACACACACTACATACTACATTTTCATGACCTGTTGGCTTTTAACTCTATGGGATTTTTTTGGGTCCTCAGGGTTCTCTATGTTGGTGACGGCATTTGGGATGATTGCCATCCCCTTCTGTAAGAAGGCGCTTTTCCTCACGGGCTTGATGTCCTGCGTGGGTGTTTCCATGGGCTTTTTAGACACGGGTAAGGCAATGGCAAGCAAATAAAGCTTTTCTTTTCCAGCATCATTGCTGATCAGTGGGTCTGTCTGTCTTATCCAGTAACTGTCTGTAATGATAGTCATGTGAATTATGATGTTTCATATTTCGCTAGAGGTGTCAATACCATATTCAGAAAGTAAACACACTGCCACAAATTTGATCCAACTATCTCATGGTCAGCGAATCCAATTGAGTAAGACCGGTAGACCAGGCTCTAACGGTAGGGCACCCATCTGCTACGCGACTGACCCGGGTTCGATTCCGGCCCGGGTCCTTTGCCTACCCTTCCCCATCTCTCTCTCCCCACTCACTTCCTGTCAAAGTCCTCACTGTCCTATCTCAACATAAAGGCAAAAAGCCCCCTCAAAAATATAAAAAGAAACATTGGGAGAATTCCAAATGACGGTTGGTCGATTGATGTAATGCTACGCAGCAACTTTGTATCTTTGGAAGTGCAGTCAATCAACATTCAATAACAATCAACAATCAATCAACTAATCAATAACAGTGTTTTTGTAACACACCTCATTGGTTCACAAGAGCAACAGATATAACATTTTATATGCTTGTGTGCGTTGCGTTGCAGGAGGTAACGTGCTGATCCTGAGTATCTGGGGCAGCGAGTCGGGCCCCCACATGCAGGCCCTCCACTTCAGCTTCGCCGCTGGGGCCTTCTTCTCGCCCATCATCGCCAAGCTGCTCTTCGGCAAGTACCACGGCTCCAGGACGCTGCCCGGTGGTGGCGACAACATCACGGCGGAACTCTCCTCCTCCTCGGCCTCCTCCGCCACCATCATCACCGACAAGGTGGCCGAGACCCTGGACTCCATGCTGCACCTGTCCCCCGTCAGTGGCGGTGGCGAGGGTTTCCACTCTTTGTACGCCTACTTTGTCATCGCCGCCTTACTGCTGCTCATCTCTCTGGCCTTCGTCATCCTCTACTCCTGCGGCACGCCCACCCAACCCGATCGCTCGCACCCCTCCCCCAGTGACGAGCTGCTGGCCGCCAGGCACCACGTGGCGCTGGTCTGCCTGCTGGCCGTCTTCTTCTTCTGGTACGTGGGCGCCGAGGTGACGTACGGCTCCTTCATCTTCACCTACGCCAAGGAGTACGCCGGCATGGCGCAGGCGCAGGCGGCCGGCCTCAACGCCCTCTTCTGGGGCACCTTCGCGGCCACGCGGGGCCTGGCCATCTTCTTCGCCGCCTGCATGCGGCCCGGCACCATGATCCTGCTCAGCCTGGTGGGCTGCACCTTCTCCTCGCTGCTGCTGGTGCTGTTTAGCCGCAGCGGGCCGGCGCTCTGGAGCTGCACGGCGCTCTACGGGGCCTCCATGGCCACCGTCTTCCCCAGCGGCCTCTCCTGGCTGGAGCAGTACACGCTGGTGACGGGCCGCTCGGCCGCCGTGTTTGTGGTGGGGGCGGCCCTGGGGGAGATGGTGCTGCCCGCCGCGCTGGGCTTTCTCCTGGGCAAGCCCAACCTGCAGAAGTACGTACACCATCTATTTGCACGACAGCGTTTAGCATAGTAGATCCAGAGATTCTTTAAGTATAGAGATATGCCAACATAATAGGTTTCTATGGGCACCTAACGTGACCAGGTTCCGGTCTGCCTAAAGGGGCGTGTCATAATGCTCCTAGCATTGAATAGAACAGTCCTCAGGTCTGCCTAGGTCTGCCTAAAGGGGGATTTCCCCCCCCCAATAATAGAACCCGGAAACAATGGGCCAATGGAACCTCTCTCTCTCTACTCTCTCTGGTAGATCATTAAGTAGCATTGCATCGTGACACATGGGCAGATACATGAGCAGCTGTGGTTTAATGGTTAAGGAGATGGGCGTTTAGACCAGAGGGTTGCAGGTGAAGAAGTAGAAGGCAAGCCCTGACAGTGTTTAGCATACTGTAGATCAAGTAGCATTGTATCATTGGGTTCGTTCTTGATGAAGCAGTGATGCTTTTGCTATGCAGCACGCATGCGCACTTTGCCAGTTTGATGCATTCTGGTTAGAATTTTCTAACCAGTATGCATCAAACTGGCAAAGTGTGCTTGCGCACTGCATAGAAAAAGCATCACTGTTTCATCAGGAACGAACCCATTGTGTGGTGATGCCTGGGCAGATGCATGAGCAGCTGTGGCCTAATGGTTAAGGAGATGTGCTTTAGATCAGGGGGTTGCAGGTTCGAATCCCTTTCACTCCCTACCTCACTCCATGACTGAGGTGCACTGGATCTAGGTACCTTAGCCCACACTGCTCCAGGGACTGTAACCAATACCCTGTACTCTAAATAACTAAGTTGCTTTGGATACACGCGTCAGCTACAGTAAGTGTAATGTAATGTAAAAAAACCCTTCAGTGTTTCCCATAGATCAAGTAGCATTCTGTGGCTTCTCTGCAATATTTACTTAAGTAAATTTGTAAAAATACAGCTTATTTGTCAGTTGCTGTGTAGCAATCATGAGTCAATTTATTTTATTAAAGCATTTTAGAGACCTTCCATTACAACAAAAATATTACCTACTCTCACAACAAAATGAAACAGTTGCAAATTCAATTTTGTTATTGCTTTTTATTGTATATTTTATTTAATAAAAAATAATAATTTTATTAAATATATTCGATTGTCATGAATCGATGCTATATGCTGTGAAAATAAGTATCGCTATGCATTGTCAATGACGATTTTGACAGAATGGTCTACATATGTATGGGAAACACCTCTTGGCAGAACCTCTATTTACCCTGTTATCAAGATGGAAATGACCAAGTAAGGGCCTCTTTGTGAAGGTGCTGCTGTAGTGTAGAGCCTGCCTTGAGAGCCTATTCAAATGCCTCTTTTCCACTCCCGGTTTTCTGGTAGGCATAGAGCTCGACACACCACGACTCGGCTGTCACTTTTTGCTTTACGATTGAACTGTGTCGTGCCTATTTGAAAAGCAAAAAGTGACGACCGAGTCGCGCTGTGTTGAGCTGTAGGCCCACCAGAAAACCGGCAGTGGAAAAGAGGCGTAAATGTCCCATCATGCGTATCTCCCCCAGGTACCCACTGGTCATGCTGCTGGCGCTGGGCTCTGCCACCATTACCTCCATCCTCTTCCCCGTCATGTACAAGCTGGCCGCCGCGCCCACCTCCTCCGCCATGGGCAAGAGGCCCCGCACCAGGGGCCGGGAGGCCGACGACGAGTACCGGCAGGCCCTGCTGGACTCCGGAGCCGACGATGAGGAAGAGGAGGAGGAGGAGGAGGAGGAGCAGGAGGACAACATCGACGACGGTAACGAGGCCGACAACTGGAACGACGCCGACTTTGAGGTGATCGAGATGGACGACGCCAACCTCATGAGTTCTCCCAGTAGAGCGGCGGCAGGGACGTTGGTGTCGGCATCGGTCTCAGCCTCCCCTCCAGATGTGACTGTGAACTCCTCTGCTGCCGCAGCGGCGCCAGCCCCCAGCAGAAGCCCCCTCAGGCTGCCCACGCTGGCCGAGTCCCCCAGCAAGTATGCGGAGAGCTCCCCGCGTCAGAAACAGCTGCTGGCCATGGACAGGGAGAAGAACGACTGACTGAATGGTTCTCAAGGCTGACTGAGTCAGGACTACCAAAGACTAAAAGGATGGCAGTACTGTATGTTTGGTCTTTTTGACCATCCGTAACGCGTGCCGTGCACAACCGAACGGTCCGTGTCATGTCTACACACCTGCTGCAGCGATGATCAGGCATCATGAAGAATTTTCATGATGCTTGTTGACACCTCTAGGTTTTTTGTTTTTTCTTTTATTTATTTTTCTCTTTATTCTTTTCTTTTTCAAGGGTGGTCACATTGAGACAAAAGTCTCTTTTTTCAAGTGAGCCCTGGCCAAGACGAGCAGCAGTAGTATGTTGCGTGCGTCCACTAGCCTGGGCCCGTCCATGAAGTGCTACTTCTGATGCTGCTCAAATTTTTCGCAAGTCAAGGTAGTCTGGCCAAGTCTCCCATCTGTAATTGTAGAAAAGGGGAGTTGAGTTGCCCTGCCGAACCAAGACCTTCTGGGCTCTGACCGCTACACCAAAGAGCCAGGCGCGTTGGTGTTGGCAGTCGGAACACACCCACAACCCTAGTGATGGTCACTCCATCACAGTAATATTTCAAATTTTCCCATTATTTCCAATGGCTAAATGGGACAAGTTAAAGGTAATGACTCTCTAGTTCCATCAGTGGCCCTGCTGTAATCCTATGTTGAAGGAAGAAGTCCTCTGGTCCGGTCCGGTCTAGTTTGGTTGATTGTAGCTTCAATAGCACACAGAGACGTTTGACAAATGCAGGTTAAGCCCTCTCTATGAGAAATGCGTTTACATAATGACTTGGCCAGACCAATGCTCGCAGAGGCCAGGATGGTCAGAGAAGGAGTGCATCCGAAAGTTCATACTGCCATCAGAATATCCTAGTAAGGCAAACGGTACCAGGACGACTTTCTATATCCGGTCATATTTGCAGTAGACAAACGATGGTCATTTCGCTATGGCAGTGACCTACCTACGATAGGTTTCGGATGCACCCAACGGTCTCTGTGGCTGTTAGGGCCCAGAAAGACACAACTGCAGGGAGAGAAAGCGGATATGAAATCGCTCTGACGAAACGGTCACACAAGAGGCCATTTAATTCAGCATCAACTTACAAAACAGTTTGTGGTGAACTGGAGTGCCAAGCGACTGTATTGCAGTGTAGATGATACATGGAAGCCATAATGCGTACGTTGAAATGCTAGTGTGTTGTAGTAGCCCTCCACAGGGTTGCCAATTCAGGAGAAAAAGGACTAACGGCAGTCCAGATTCGATGAGCATTTTGTGGGGGTTTTCCCCTCCAAAAACATGATGTTTGTGGTGAATGTTGTGTGTTGGTTTTTGTCCCTGCATGTCGACACTCCTGATCCTTTTTCACCAGTTTTCTTGTTAAGGCAGTGAATTTTAGGCACTTTTTTTAAACCCTTATGATGGTCTACTACTTTCATCCATACATCTCCCCTAGGATGGTAATGTGAATGTATCCATGTGTGTGTGTGTGTTTGTTTTGTGTGTTTACCTGAGCTTTAAGACATTTATGAGAATATGTTAGGGCCAGGTAAAACAACTTGTCACAGAAGCTGGAAATGATTGATGTCAGAAATAACAAAAAAGTTTGCTGTATAGGGAAATTGACATCAGATCGAGATGATTTCAATGAACACTAGTTTTTTTGCAACTGTTTACATAAACAAAAGTAATATGACACTGCTCTCAAGCCAAACGCTTATATTTCACAACTACTTCTGAGGGTATCAAAACTTAATATTGATTTTGTTGTGCGAGTACATTTTTTTTTCCATTTTGTGAGCAGTAGTCTAATTTTGGAAGAAATGCAGAAAGTGTGTAAGCAATTGAAGAAACTATACTTCTTAAGCCATTAAGATTTTTTTTTAATTTAGGTTTGATGCTTAAAGCAGTTGAATAATTAATTACAGTGTAATTAGATGTTTTACGTAATCCAGACAAAGAAGTTCTTTCTACATGTAGAATTTGCTTTCTAAATCACATAACCATAAAGAATTATTTGAATTTCATCAAATTTCTGTGGCAAAGTAGGCTGCCTGTGGCCTACCCGCTGTGCTGACCTACAAACCGCAAACTTGCTGCAACTTAATCAGTTGCGAGGGTTAGGACTATTTAGTTGTGGACTATGGGCACAGCTCACGTCGACATAGCACTGGGCTTCCTGATTAGTTGTGAGTGAGCTGAAACAATAGCTGTTGTGCAGGAAGGCAGGCAGGCAGGCAGGTCGTGCTTTTCAGGAAGTGAAGAAGCAGACCGTTTAACCGTCGGCCACTCTAAGCACCTGCTGAACCACAGCCCTTATAGAACAGAATTACAGAATCTGTGGCTGTACCAGGGCTATCAAACTCAGATTGGCCTCGGGCCATGATAAAAAATGTGGAAAGAAGTTGCAGGCCGAACTCAAGATCTATTATTTTTTAAAATGAACCAAAATTGTGTGTGCATGAACTTAATACTCATACAAGCAGTTAAATTCCACACACTTTCCCATCCTATATGGTAGTTCAAATGTGCCTGCGCATTGGCCTAGGCCCTTTGATATTTCTATGACACACCAAATTTGATGTTCAAGTCTTGTGATGCTATACAACAATAATGAATGTGTAATTCTCATTTGAGATTGGGCCAAATAAAATGACTCCCCAGGCCTGAGTTTGACATGCCTGTGATGTACAGTACACAGCTGAGTTGAAGGGTGAGGCCTTGCTATTATTTACCTTAACAGTGCAGTGTCATTTTAATCTACTGGTAAGTGTGTTATTTCAGCATCAAAACATTTTTAGTAAGTTATATTAATCATGTTTAAGCAGATTTATATTATCTGCATCTTATCCAGAAACCACTGCCTTATGAAATATTTGGAAAATCATTTTGACTCTGTTGTATGGTTCCTGGTCATTTGTTTTTATTTTAATCAATGGTATGAGGGTCATTTGTGATTTTTTTTTAGTGATGAGATGAACTGTGTGATGTTTTGCAAAATGCTGATTTTAGTGATACAGACTTGTTTTTGTAATGTCTTGGTTATATGTGACAATATTGCTTTTTGCACTTTACTTAGAAATGTTTTCGACTGATATTTCTCAAGTCCCAAAATCATATTGTTTAATGGTGTAATTGTTGTATAATTCAATTTTGTGTCAAATGGTTATTCACCCCTTCTGATTTTTCTGTATTAAATTAAAAAATTGAGCCATGTGTTATACACTGAAGTTTTATTATACCAATCTTTTACTTACATCCACAGAAAGGTCCAATAAAAACAAAACCACACTTTTCTTTACATATACACAAGCCATGGATACAATCATTCTGAAATCGAACAGAACCGTCTTTACATCATTCGAGAACATGTAGAGTTTAGCGTAGAGAAAGCGTTAGAAATATGTATAAAAAAAACAAATATGCACAAGGAAACCATATATACTCTCACCATAAATTATCAAAAGAATGTATTGCAACAGTCCCAAAAGTTAGTATCTCTGACATCTTTTTTTGTTTGTTTGTTTGTTTATCCTGATGAGAACCAACACATCAGAGCACCAAGACTATTCTCTGGACAAAAATGTACATACCGGGAAATGAAAAATACCCAGACCAGTGTCAAGGCCTGGATGAAATGCTCAAACACATGGCACCCCCTTAAAACAGACTGACTCAAAAGACCAACAGTGGTGTTTAATCACCATGATTTAACACCATCGTACAATAATTTTTTTTCTAAAAAAAGAAAAGAAAAAAAGAGCAGAAAAGGAATCAAATGCACATTGATCGTTCAAATTGGGATCTTTACAGGGAATATTTACAAAGAAGATTGTACGTCCAATATATATATATATTTTAAAAGGGAACAGATTTCTGTCGGAGTTGATTTTTTTTATGGACGTTTTAAGCCCTAACTCCAATGAGGCCATTTAGTGTCGTCAGTTTTTTTTTACCTGCAGCAGCGAAATATGAAGCGAAGTAAGACCCTTTTCCGTTCAGGCCACCTTCAGTCGGTTTTGTTCATTAGAGGAAAAAATTCAATCTGAAGAAATAAAGATGGACAACAGATGGCAGCGGATGGCAGCCAGCAAAACGCATAAAACCAACACCGTCCCAACCCCAACTCAAAACACACTGACTGTCCGTACACCTACCCAAGCCCCTCACCACCCCAGACTGAATTCAGAAATACTCATGTCAATATGACGCAAACACAAACACAAACTCCAAACGAATGGGAGTCTGAAATTGAAAGCACCACTGAAAAAACAGACGTCCACACAGACAGCTTAGGAAAAAACACATTGAGCACAGTTACATGCAAGTGGAATGGTGACAGAATTTGGTTTATCTCAAAAGTCGTGTACACACCATTTCTTCATTTCCCAAATGTCGCCGTTCCACGCATGTAAACAGAATATTTCCGGAGCTTGTTTTAAACCGAATACTAACGATATTCCGATTGAAATCGGAAAATACTCTGTGCATGTAACTGCGCTCTTTGACTGATGACAGCCACTGAGATTAGCACCAGAGGAGGCTGTGTGCTTCGGGCAGGTCGGGTCGGGTCGGGGATCAGAACTGGTCCAGGAGTTGTCGCAGGTAGGGCCCCTTTGACAGCTGACGCGTGACCCTGGACAGCTTGTAGAGCACCGGGCAGTCCAGGGACACGCAGGGTACCTGCCGTTCCACACTCCCGCTGCAGTGCCGGCAGATCTGGAGAAATACAGAATCATCATTGTGTCATTAAATAAAAATGCAACAGCAAAGAAAGTGAAATGCATTAACAGATGTGTACGTTGCAGGGCAGAAAGTCTGAAATAATTGATCATTTCAGACATAAAAAAACATCAGATTAAAGCGGGTTTTCACAATCTATGTATGAGCAACTGTTAAAAATTTAGCCTACTGCCCAATACCTGAATACAAGCACTGAACCCTTTCAATACTGAATCTAGGAAGGGCCAACCTGTCAGTATATGCAGTCTATTACCATGCATACAGTACTCCATCATGACTGTAGTGGTTAGACATATTCTGCTTCCGCCACAGTCACCCCCAGATGCACTTGCAGGTTTCATTCATAACTGCAAACTGATAGCAGCTGGACTTTGGCCCTGCATGCCATGCTAACACACTTATCTGCTCTGGCAGTCCTCCAAGACCTCCACAAAGACGATTTTTTTTGTAAGTGTTGAGATGAATTGTGTGGCATTTTGCAAAATGCTGATGGTAAAATCTTTGTTACATGTGACAATATTGTTTTTTGCACTTTATTTAGAAATGTTTTTTTAATTTGTTATTTTAATCAATGGTATGAGGTTGTTTTTAGGGTCATTTGTGATTTTTTTTTTGTGATGAGATTAACTGTGTGATGTTTTGCAAAATGCTGATTTTAGTGATACAGAATCGTTTTTGTTATGTCTTGGTTATATGTGACAATATTGCTTTTTGCACTTTATTTAGAAATGTTTTCAACTGATATTTCTGAAGTCCCAAAACCATACTGTTTAGTGGTGTAATGGTAATAATTCAATTTTGTGCCAAATGGTTATTCTCCCCAATTCTCCCCTATTATTATTTATTTATTTAAATTGAGCCATGTATTATACATAAAGAAAGGATGTCTGCGCTTCAGCCCTTGTGGTGTTCACAGTCCAGACCGTAGAATGAAGACAGACTGGGCTTCTTGTCAGTGACTAGACCCAGGGGTCACCGGAGCACACAGCATACTTTTAGAGGACTTTTATTTTTTGGTGCACAAAGTGACTGAAGAAGATGCAGGTGCGTCGAAACGTCAGAGTCAAAAGACTTTGCAGAGCTTTGACTCTGAAGAAGACAGGTACGTTGAAACATCAGTCACTTTGTGCACCAAAAAATAAAATAAAAAAACTCTAAAAGTATGATGTGTGCTCCGGTCATCCCTGGGTCTAGTCACCGAGAATTAGCCCAGTCTGTCTCCATGTATTGTACACTTAAGTTTATTTATGCCAATCGTTTACTTCCACAGAGACAATAGACTAGCCTGGAACTGTAGACCGGTTGTAGTCATATCAGGTACACGTGAAGCCTTCCACTAGTCCAGTGGTTACCAGGGGTACCCGTACCACTACTGTAGGGTTACTTGGGCACACTTCAGGGGGTACGTGGGGGAAAAAATTTCAACGTATGGAGCAGTCCAATGAGTATAGAGGACTGAGGGGGCACTCATGGTATGACTTAAACGGCTTATAGGCTATGCAAGACAAAAAAGGCTGGGAAACACTGCTCTAGTCTTCCAACCACACGCCTTTCTCATACACTTCAACCATTTTGCTGAAACGGGGTTTAAGCGTTGTGCCTTTTCATTTACTGCCAGTTGTGTGTTCTGCTGATCAAGTTCAAGAGTACCTGATAACGATAAAAACTACTACGGTAATGTAATGGGTAAATCATTCAAACAGTCCTGATAACACAGGAAACAAGAGCCTACTTAACTTTTCTCTGGCCTAACTCCGCTTGAGAACTCTGCACCTGATCAAACAGGCACAGTAGATGTACAGTACTACATGGTGCTGGCGGGAGGCCCAGTCAAACCTCAACAATGAATGAGCCACCAATTGGCAATATCAAACTTCCTTTGGATATTCTCCACACAGAGGCTAGGGCTGTAACAATATTGTATCGAATCGTGAAATCGTGATACACAGTTACAATACTGTATCGTGATGAAGGAAGGCAGTATCGTGATACGCCCTTCCAAAGTTCTGAACCGAATCGTGAGTTCTAACAGCCCTAACAGAGGCTGATACAACCGGCTGTGTGGCCACAAAGAAAAGAATGTAGAGGTTAAAGGAGCAGTCCACCATTTTTTTAATTTTCATATATTTGCAGTATTTCCAAGCATTATTCATGAATGTGAATATATTTTTATGTGTGTTTGCATTGCAAATATTCTCAAATGTACTTATGAACTACTTTAAAATTAATGTAAAATTAAGTGCAAAAAAAGCTATTTAATCCCGTCCTGTGATCACTTGTGGCTTGATGCTAATGTTCATTTACATCCAGTGATTATGCTAAGCTATGCTAATAATTCTGATCCAATAAATCTGAAAGTACTGAAGGTACTGCAAAACACTGAGAAGAGAATGATACGCACATTCATGAATAATGCTGGGAAATACAGCAAATATGTGAAAATCAAAAATGGATGGACTGTTCCTTTAAACCTATTAGAGTCGCATCACCTAGTTGTTCACGCAGCCCGAGTCTGGACTCAGCTCATCTCTTGTGGCGTTCTCACTGGCATCTCCAGTCCCAAAGGACCACACTGCCAAAGCATTACAAACAAAGGCAGAATATCCTGTTCTGAAGATGCTTTACTTGTGTTTATTTTATTCCATGGCAGGATAGGATTATGTTTCGACTGTTGTTGAGGTGTTTCTAGAAAATCTGATGAAGACGATAGTTGAAATGTTATCCTATCCTGCCATGGAATTAAACAAAAAAGTGTGTGGACTCCTCACTCCAAATTACAGTCAGCCTTTGTCCTGTATCTTTTTCCTTCACCTCAACTAAAGATGCTGTACCTCAAATGGCCACTGCAGCAACTGGCAACCACAGACACTACTGTATGGATTAAACAATTATCTTTGTGTTAAACACACAAAAAACAAAAGAACATTCAGTCCATTTAAATGAAACATGTGCAATGAATTAATGTACCAACTTCAGTTCACACCATAGTGACTGTTGAACTAAACTAAATTAAACTTTAGCTGTGGTTGCACCACCTTGATTATATTTGATTATTATTACCTTGTTGGTTCATGGCTGGCTATAATCTTCTCATCTGCAGTCTCTTAAGATAACATCATCCATAACATTTTGTCTTCTTTCTCTTTATCAAGCACAGTGAATGACAACTGTGCTACAGACACGAATGCTATTGCAACTGCTGTATTGTGTAGCTACCTGCAGACCAGATTAAAAACATTTTTGGTTTCATCCCATTATAGGCTCTGAAATGCATTGGTCTTTTGTTAATAATTTTGTCTTGGGTTCCTTTTTCCATTCTTTTTTATTTGTTCTTTGTTTTTTTCACCCATACTTTTTTTTTTCAGTATTAAGCTTGTTTGTCCCTATCATTTTTATTTTTCTCATAATTTTCTTTTATCATCTTTTAGAGTTAATTCATTATTTCATTTTATTTTTTGTTTGTACAGTGTTTTGAGACCATGTTGTATGGTGATACTGCACTTTATGCAATAAATATTATGAAGACAGACTGGGCTACTTCTCAGTGGCTAGACAGGGATGACCGGAGAACACAGCATACTTTTAGAGGTTTTTTTTATTTTTTGGTGCACAGAGTGACTGACGTTTTGACGCACATGCGTCTTCTTCAATAAATATTATTATTATTATTACAGTATTATGATTATGATTATGATTATTATTATTATTACCTTGAGCAGCTGTTCCTGCTGGCTCTCCCAGTGCCTGAGCTCCTGGTGCAGGGTGACGGCCACCCGTTGGGGCTCGGCTCTACAGCGCTCGCACACGCCCAGCTGGGTCAGCTCGTCGCACACGGGGCAGTGCAGCGTAGTGAAGTACTGCGAGATGGTGCCCTTCCTGCCGCCGCCACCACCGCCACCGCCTGCCTCCTCACGACCAGCACCACCACCTGCAGCCGAACACCCCGCCTTCTGCACCTACACACACACACACACATGCAAAAAAGTCTCATCAGCATCATAGTAGGTAACCGCTTCAATAAATAGAGGAAATTGCAATGTGTGTGTGGTGGCAGCGCACTCACTTAGCACTTTGCATACACACACACAATAGTAGAAGGGGATTGACTCCAAAAACATTCTTTACCCAAAAGGCAATAATGTGCATTATTAATAAAGAAATGTTTGAAAAAAAAAAGTGCATTGTTATGTTGTAGGTTTGTGCTACAATGAAATGCTGCTTTGACAACGTGTACATTGCGAGACTTCAACAGAAAGTTTATAGACACATGGTCGCACATGCTCTACATACACACTTGCTGTTTTAGTAAAAGAAAAAAAAAAAAAAATCTATAGGAGAATCTAAAGAAGAATTAGGGCCGATTTAAACATTAAATTGCATCCCTAACAATCCCTTTGACTTTATTTGCACTATTCAGCCATCTCCAAGATACTGGACAGCGAATGGGGGCATGGGTATGGTCTGTTAACACATTGAAATGTTTTAAAATAAAATATTCACCAAAACCTATGACAAAAATCACCCACCAGGTGGCGCTTGAACCTCAAAACTGAGACTCCTCAGAAGGCTCATACAATACCCATGCACTGACCCACAGTACATAACACATCTGCAGTCCATCATAAAAGCGAGCTTTTACCTACAGCAAAGCATCTAACCCCACACTGCTGCAGGGACTGTACTCAGGACTCACTTTGCAGAAAAGCACCAGTTGGGTATAATGTCATGTAACCTTTGAATTCAGCTAAGGACTACTGAAGGCATTACTGTACGCCTGTGCCATATGATTTTGTGGCAATTCTCTTCAAATATGCCATGCTTCCCAAAACCTCTCAAATCTGTAATAAACGACCACCAGAGTCCTGCACCGGGTCGGGTACCCACGGGTACCCACGGGTACGGGTAAATAGTTGCCCATACGACTTTGTTGCTGTCGACCAACGTTGACGGAAGCACGTGAGCGAGAACTTGTTGTCACGATGTGGGTGTTAAATACAGCGCATTTAAAGTCGGCCACAAATATGAAGGAGACGATGAGCTCGCACCGATTTACTCTAACACACCACGTGTGAGGAGTGGGGGGACAGGCAGACACACTCGTTTTGAAAATAAGTACATTCGACATGACATCAACGCAGATATGCGCATTTAGACAGCAATGCATCCTGGATGAAAATGCTGCATGACGGTTAGATTTCCTGTCAAACTTCGAAATTTCGTCGACGTTGCGTTGACGAGGTGACATGTCACATGGTGTAAAACTATCGCGGGATGAATGCGGCTGCAGTCAGATCTTGCAACCTACAGTTGCTTATCCCCTTCAACGCTCGTCGGCGGACTGCCTCCGAGGTCACACGCCCATGAACTGGTTGGTCAACAACTCACTCACGTGTGTATATGGGTCTTGTCTCACACCTCTACACAAGTTTGCGCAGGTCCCCACTTCAGCTCCTCCTCACTAGCCTACTTGTAATGCCTAGCTGTTTGCCAATGTCAGCGTCAACAATGGCAGGTTATTTCAATATCTCTAACGCTAATAATGATAAGCTAACAAGCGAAGTAAACTATGAGTACTCTTTAGCTGAAGCGATTGTATCTGGCCCACTACACTATAATCTGCAACTATTTGGGGGTCGTTTCATATGGCGTTGCTTCGGATTTGTAAAACAAACTTTTCCGAAGTAAAAGCCACCCCTGTAGCCGTGCGAATCGGGATACTGTCTGTCAACACTGTCAGCTAACTAGTTCTAATGCAGTCCAACTAGTGAACAACGGTTCAGTGGGGTTTACTTTGCCGTGCCACGAGAATGGAAGGAGGGGAAGGGAGTGAGAAATATTTCTCGTCACGGACGCACAGACTCCCTCTTCCTGAACGTGCTGCTGGACGTTCAGAGGTGTAGCCTACACTCGACAGCATTTTCAAGCTATTGCTCCCCCCTGGTGCTGTAGATGGAAGGCCACTGTAAATAAGTATTGAACTCTTTATGATACGTCGGTGGAATTTAGGCTACATGTTTTCAAGGGATGACGGTGGGAGTCCATCAATCAAATGCACATCCCTAATTCAGATTTATCTATCTATTTTACCTATTTTTGATATCACCGCAGCCGTTATGACATCAGTCACGTCATGCCTACTTTCGATTTGAAGTATTTTTTCACGGGCACGGGTGGGTAACGGGTAGAATATTAACGGGTCCGGGTGGGTACGGATTTAACTTTGAAATTACCACGGGTTTACGGGTGGGTGGGTAATGCACTGCACGGGCATGGGTGGGTCCGGGTATGAAAAAATGGACCCGTGCAGGACTCTGATCTACACCCCTTCATTCTGTTGTGAGCAGTGTTGCCAGATTGGGTGGTTACCTGCCCAATTGGGCTGCTTGAGATAACTGTCTGCGGGTGAAAAAGGAAAAAAAATCTGCCATTCGGCAGGTTTTTCTGCAGAATTTAATCAATACAATTTGTTGAAATTGGACAGAATTTAGTGCCTCCAGGTGTTCTTTGAGCACCGTTTGGGCTGGATTTGATCAGACATATCTGTCAACACTGGTTGTGAGAATGTGCTTGTTGACGCAATAGCCAATCTAGTGCTCTACACAACACACTTGGCTGTCCATTGGCTCGTCATGGTGTCTCATCAATACAAAGTCAATTACTCCAGCCTGCCTATTAGGCGTCAACATGCAGTGATGTAGTGGGCCATGCACTTGACTTTCGCCTACTCATACTCTCTCGTCCTCGTACCAGCTAAATACGACCCGTTTTGTCACCCCTTTCTGGCTGTCACGCATGAAAGCGTGAAGGCTGGCAGGCCAGTCTAAGGTCCGCGACAAGTTACAGTATGGTGCTTAATGCTGTGGGTGCCTTTGACTTCAAAAACATATACAAAGTCCTCTACACTAGTGGTGTGGATCGGCACTGCCCTCACGATCCGATTCGATCACGATTCGGGAGGTAGTAGATCCGATTCGATTCGATTCTATTAGATCCAATCCGATTCGATTCAATTCTACAATGCATTGCAATGCATTACATTTCTACTGAACGCAAAGCAAATGTTCAGCCATGATGAGGAAATACAAGTAGTCAGATACTGAGCAACAATTTATTGGCTGTTTTCTGTATCAGTCTGTATCAGTCTTGCAATGTTTTGAAGTGTTTTTATTTAATTTAACATTCATTTGCTCCCGAAATATCCATGGAAGTAATTGAAATTTAAAAAAATTGCCGGATTGATTCTGGAACTTGCCGGATCTGGATCTGGATCGTCCATGCCCCGGATCGATTCGGATCGCCTTTGTTGACACCACTACTCTACACCATGCTACCGTTGATGTGTTTCCTTTAAGTCATAATTTTTTTTCAAAATAACAGGTAAACGGTGTTGTGGACTTGTGGTCCAGCACACTGAACGTTGAGGTGGATGAGCGTGATTGAAAAAAAAAAAAAAAAATCTACTGGTAGCATTTGACTTCCCTAATTGACCTTTTTTCTGCTTTTCTGATACTTCAGACATGTAAAAGTTTTCATGTTTTACTTGACAATTGACATGTTTCAAGGTAAGGACGGAAGGTGAAGGTGAGGACGCAAGCTATACCGTCAAAACCTGTCAGGTAAAAGATGAAAAACGTTTGCATGTCTGAAAAACGAAGGTTATGTATATAACCACGCTTCTATGAGTTCCGGATGACCGGCAGGCGGTGCTTTCAGCACTGAATGATCCATCACCTGCATGAGTATGTGATGGATCATACAGTGCTGAAAGCACCGCCTGGCGGTCATGGTACATACAAACCAAGTATTTGCGTTCGCTTAACGTGTCCAGGAGCATTGTATTATATTATATTATTGTATTATTATTGTATTATATTGCGAGTCTGAGAGGTTTGCGGGCTGCCCGTCACACTGCACAGTCAGCGTCCACGCTTTATCCGTGGGAAGCAGCCATTCCTTTTCAATGGAAGCCGCTCATTGGACACGGATGTCCGCGCAGGAAAATAGACTCGAGTTCTATTTTCAAGGAATGTCGCAGAAATGTCCGGTTGGGCCGGGCATGCGCTGCGCTTACACCGCGCTCCTGTGTGCAAGGCATGATCTGTTTACATGTATTCTAACCGTTTCGGACTGATACCGGACACGTTCAGTGGACGTTAAGTGGATGCACCCTCAGAAGGAACTGAATACAACTTAAGTGTTAATGTTTTTTACACTTGATTGATATGATTGCTAAAAAGCCCTGCTGGCCACTCACCCTGGGCAGCTCGTGGTACCAGCTGAAGACGTCCACCCCGATGAGGGTGAGCATGCGCTGGAGGGGCGGCAGGATCTGCTTGCTGATGTAGTAGTGGGCGTTGAGCCGCAGCGCAGGCTCCTGCAACACCTCCAGGGGGCGCCGCACCAGCTGGATGAGCGGCACGCCCGGCACCCCATACACGATCACGTACGGCACACGCTCGCCAACACGCGGCTCCAGACGCCGGTCGTACGCCATCATACGTCTGGAGGGGAGGGGGAAAGCGGAGAGAGGAAAGGGAGACAGAGAGGAGACAGAGAAAAACAAAAAGGCACAGAGAACGTTTTTCAATCCATGACAATCATGCAAGTCAGACAATCCATCCACAATCAATCCACACACACACACACACACACACACGCAGGCAGGCATACACACATGCATGCACACACGTACACACACCATCATTTGCCCCCAGGGGGCGACAGAGAGAGTTCTTGTATGAGAGGGGAATGTGTTGGGGCCTGTTCCAGTAGCAGACCTGGCAGAAAATCCCCCTGCTTGCCTGCCTCCCTGCCTGCCAGCCTGCCTGTCTGTCTGTCTGGCCTTATGCTATTAAGAAACAGAAAATGCACCACTATATCCACAATGCAAGCACAGACCGTGGCAAAAAGTGCACATGAAGTTTTCATCATTAACATTTGCTCATGAAATTGGCAAGGGGGGGTTAAGTGGCCAGGAGGCAGACTTTGAAGGGCATGCCCATACCTGCTCTCCTTGTTTGCTCTCAATTCACATTTGTCAATGCAATCACACGTCCCACCAATGTGTGGGTTCCATGCATTGCTCGGGGATGTTCGGTAGAGATGGGTTTTATGGCTCTTTGATGATATCTGAATCGTAGGAGCTCATTACTTTCAAAGAGCTGTTCACTGGTTCTAATTTTGTGGGGCGGTGCCCCTAACAAATGTGGTGCCCTAGGCAACCATGTTGTCCGCCTGTGCCTAGTGCCGGCCCTGATCCCACACCATAGATGGTGCATGAAGGTGGTACGTCCGTAGTTACCGTAGATATGCAATTGTAAATCTGTATATTTTGTGCAGGTTTTAAATGAATAGTGACTCCGTATAATTACCAATGGCCACCACCAGCACAACTAGCGGCTGCCACTATCCACTCACCGCCCCCAACCACAGGACGACTGACAGTGGGGCTGCGATGGAGTCTTCATGGAGTTCCTATTACACCTGCTGACAATTAATTCAACTGAAGCACCTCATCTCAATAATACCACAATGACTTAGAAACCCTCGTTAAATGCCTTTGTGTTGTAAGAATGGACCAAAATGTGCCCTTTACCCAGCACTGTCGGAGCTTTCCCCTCCGTTCACAGAGAGCGAGAATTTTAATTTTTCCACCCATTAATGGCCCTGTTGCTAGGCAACAGACTCAGGTACAGTAGAGCTGTAAGGCTGGCTGGCGGTGTGGGGTGTGGGGTAGACAATAGACGCATGCCGTGCTGTAAGAGGATTCAAACACACTATACATATGATGCAGGAAGCGGTAACATGCACAAACACACAAGCAAAAAGCGTCTGTTTGCAGGAAGGAATGTTGCACTAATGCTGGTGCTGAATGACGTCAATAGTGAAAACATGTGCAAGCAAATTCTTACAGTATGTAAGAATCAGTTTGTTCTGCTTCTTCCTGATTTTTTTTCTGTAGGAGTTCTTAGCAGGTGAGGGTCCATTTAAACACTTTTTTACACGCTTCTGTCCACTTTTTCAGACAAATACGAGATCCCACCACAACCACCAGTGGCGGAGCAGTTATACACAGGGCCCCCGTATACAGTCTTTCAGTGTCATAATAAGACCCCCACCAGCAATACAGGAGGGCCCTGTGCCCAGGGGCAAACGCTCTGCTGGCCCCTCCTATAGCTTCGCCCCTGACTACAACCATGCAGGTCAGGGTACAGGGTACATCAAGTATCATTTCACAGCCCAAAGCAATTATCTTTCGCTCATCTCTTTTGACCACATCCGTCATCGTTCTTATTCTTCCACACCCCATTCATTTATCCATCCATCCATCATCTCTCTCTCTTTCTCACACACTTGCTACGTTTACATGAGACATTTAATTCGGAATGAACTTACTTTAATTCTAAATGAAGCTAAATTCCGCTTTGAAAACGTCATGTAAACACCTCTTAATTCGGAATTAAAGAGATCAAAGTAAACTCAACGGAACTATTTAATTCTGAATTATTAATTCGTAATTAAAAACATCATGTAAACGTAGTGACTCGCACACACACACTTAGCAGCCCTACTGTACCTGGTGAGCTCCAGTGCTGGTACGCAGGCGCCGGGCCGGTAGGATCCGCTGCCCCGGTACTCCTTGGCGAAGGTCAGGTCCTGCATGCTGGCCTTGCCCTCCACGATCTTCACACACTGCCGCTGCACGTACTGCTTCACCTGGCTGATGTCCCGCGTCTCAAACAGCAGCTTGATGGAGCGCTCCAGGATCTGACGAGTGGGGAGTGGGGACGTGACGGGTGGTGTGGTGTGGAGAATAGGAGGGAAAATGGATGGTGGATTAGAACATTATATTACATTGGAGAGAGAGAGGGAGAGAGAGAGAGAGAGAGAGAGAGAGAGAGAGAGAGAGAGAGAGAGAGAGAGAGAGAGAGAGAGAGAGAGAGAGAGAGAGAGCGATTGAGAGAGAGAGAGAGATATTTTTGGAGCAGTGCTTGATCTGATGGCGACGGGTCGTTTGCAGCATTTTTTGCTGCACTTTTTCTTGATTTTGGGGTCCAATGTTGTTTGGGTTTCTGGTTTAATAATTCTGTCTCACTCCAGAAGAGACCATCAACACAGCTACACTAGCTGTACGTGTACACCAGAAACAACCAAAGCGACCAAATAGCCAAGGTCGCTGAAGTTTCACCATGACTTTCCTGTATTTGCTCTCGACGTGATATTGAACAAACATGTCTGACGTCTATCTATGGCGATGTAGGACCGTTTAACAGACATGTCTGATGGAACATCCTACCGTAGGATAAAATTACAACGTAGGACTGTTTGTCAGAACACTGGCCAAATCCTGCCGCTCAACATCACTCCACAGAAAACGGGTACCAGACGTAGTGCGGAGCCAAGTCTCTTGGTGGAAGTACGTAGGATGGTGCGCGAGGCTAACTTAAACCTACTCACAGATTTGAAAATACAGTTGAAATTAAATATGTCAATGACTGAGTCCATGCGAGCGGCAATTGTTGCTGAAACAACTGTCACATTTCACTCATGTTCCCCTCTCCACTGTCACATCTCTGAAATTCCTGTCGTCCTGATTGGTTCTTCTGCATTTTGGTTTGGGAGCAGGGCGAATCTGAAGGTCTTCCGGACCCTCGTGTGAGTTCACAAAGTTGAGCGGACAAACAAGGGTCTGGAGAGAGTAAGATTAAATAAATACATTTCAAAATAAATGATTATACTATTATTAACGATTAAAATGGGCTTTTGTATTTGCTCACCTTTCCTTTATAAAAATCAACTCCACATTATTAATATGCTCCATTGTCTCACTCTGCAATGCTGTTGCATGGTAGGCTTTGTAAATAATACCCTCCAGTCTAGGACCACCTACGCAGTCAGAACTAAATTCACAGTGGCTTGCTTCCGCTTCTTGCCTTGTGTGTCTTTTCCCTCCAATCCGCACGCTCCTTGGCTCTGGCTCTAAGGCTACACTGGCAGATTTCAGCGCTGTCTGTCTGATGGCAGTCTGAACATGAGGACTAGAATGCTTGTGTGTGTGCGTGTGCGTGTGCGTGTGCGCGCGCGTGTGTGTGTGTGAGTGAGTGAGTGAGTGAGTGAGTGAGTGAGTGAGTGAGTGAGTGAGTGAGTGAGTGAGTGAGTGAGTGAGTGAGTGAGTGAGTGAGTGAGTGAGTGAGTGAGTGAGTGAGTGAGTGAGTGAGTGAGTGAGTGTGTGAGTGAGAAAGAAAGAAGCCCCAGAGAGAGAGAAAAAGAGAGGGCGAACAACAGCGAGAGAGTGCGCTCGCACTTTTGTGTTGATGTGCGCTGTGGAAGCGGTTACCTTGGCAACAGCAGGGCAGCCGTCTCGCCGCACCGTCTCGATGCCTTTGGCGTCCAGCACGGGGTCCTTCTGATCCAGACTCTCGTACATGTAGCCCACGTAGCGCTTCTTAGTCTGCAGCACACACGGCAGGTACACCTGCGGTAGCAGACACACAAGCAATCACACACAGTCACGCAAACACACACAGGCACGCAAACACACACGCAATCACACACAGTCACGCAAACACACACAGGCACGCAAACACAGTCACACACACACACACACACGCAAACACACACACGCACACGCAAACACACCACCCACACGCAAACACACACACACACACACACACACACACACACACACACACACACACACACACACACACACACACACACACACACACACACACACACACACACACACACACACACAGGCATGCAAACACACACACACACACGCACGCAAACACACACACAGGCACGCAAACACACACACACATACACACACAATGTAATATCTGTACAGCTATTTCAGTCCTCCAATCACGTACACAGCAGGACTTAATAAGACCAATGGAGATGTCTAATATTTATCCTAATTAAAAACCAGAGTAGCATGAATGGACATCGTTTCCTACCTTCTCAAACTTCAGCTTGACTGGCTTGGGGTTGGTGGCAGTCACCGCCTCTGCGATCTCGTTGCCGATTTTGAACGCCTGCTCTTTGGTGGCTCCTTTCAACAGTACGAACATGCTGAAGGGATAACAATAGTACATTTCGCATTAGATTTATTGTTTTTATTGACACTACAGAGAAGAAAACTGTCATCGTTTAAAAACTCGGATCAATATATCATGTTGTTTTTCCCATTCTGAAAAAAGCATCACATTCATTCAAATGTATATTGTATAGGCACTCTGTGTAATATGTACTGTCTGTGTCAATTTGTCCATGTCCACACCTAAAGTCTGTGCCCATGTCTGCATGGGAAAGTAAGAAACGTAATTTCAATTCTTTATACTGTACGAGCAGAGCATGTCAAGAAATTGAAAATAAAGCCGACTTGACTTGACTCAATCATTCATTGTTTCCCAATTCTGCATCAACTTCTCACCTGTCAGTGTCTCCGTAAACCACGCGGGCTCCCCACTTCTGGGTCTCATTGACCATTTTAATGGCCCGCTCCAGGGTCTCCCTGGCCTTATGGACGATACTGTCCCCCACCTGCAGCACACACGCGCGCACACACACACACGCACGCGCACACGCGCGCACACACACACACACACACACACACACACGCACACACACACACACGTGCACACGCACACACACACGCGCACGCGCACACGCACACGCACACGCACACGCACACGCACACACACACGCACACGCACACGCACACGCACACGCACACGCACACACACACACACATGGTCAGCAAGTGAGGATATGGCTGATGTGTGGAAGGATCAGACCTAGTATACACGTCAGTGGATCAGACTAAATAAAAGAGGACTGATAAGACACCTGCTGTCACGCCATGGGGCAATGGGAGTCAAAAAATAATTACTGGGCTTGAAAATTAGTGTTTTTTTTTACACCAATCGAAACCTTGGACCTCCACCTATGTACCACAAATCCAAAAATCACTCATTTTCAAGCCCAGTAATCATTTTTTGACTCCCTCTGCCCCATGAACCAGGAAGTAGAGGGAGTGACTTAGGTGCCCCATACCTCATCACCATCAGCGCTCTCCACAGTGTGTGGGCATGTGTACGTTAATGCTACGCCTGGCACACGGCCAAGACCATTTTTCACAGGTGGCACATAATTTCATCAAGCGATCCTCGGCACACTTAAGATCCATGCAAATCAAGTTTGCAGGAGAGTGCAAGCCATCAGGCAACTAGGCTACGTATCAGGGCATATTCCCTCAGGGGGTGAAAGTGATAAAGGGGCAAAGAGCCATGTTGTTGACCAAGCCGATTAGCAATGGCAACTCACAGCGGGGCACATTTAGGGCTAATGATACAAGATCTAGAAGACCTTTAAGCTTGAGAAATTTGCACAAGGGAAGTTTTTGGAGTAGGATACAGCCATAACAGCCTTATATGGTCAGCTTGATTTTTTTTTCTTCTGACAAGTACCAATTGACTGAAATTATGCGCAGCACGCATTACAAAAAGTGGACGTTTCACCATGTTCCTGGTGTGTCCAGTCCAGGAAGGGGTGACTCTGTACTGTACACCTAGCCAGGCAGTGCCCTCCTAGTGATGCAACAGCTTCAGCGTTGCTACCAGTCAGGTCAAGAGCAATGCAAGTACTTTCTGAGTTCCCGCAAATATGGGAACTCCTCCCACTTTGTTGGGAAGCAAGCAATCATTAGCGAACCAAGGGAGGCCATTTGGGAAATGCCGTTTGGGAAATGTTAATTGTTATGCTCTTGGTCAGACCAAGTCTCGAAGAGATTTGAAAGTCGATGATAATCAGGCTACTGTACACCATCTTCTGCTTGTATGACCTGATTTGACTGGACTGTATTTTACACTATATGTTTTGCAAAATGTAAAGTTAATTTATACTTGTACTCTATATACAGTATATATATACACCATTGTTTGTCCTGTCCCATGGGACAGCGAGAACCGCAATTTAGCTTTGTCATTATGCCTAGTACTGGATGTGAAGAAATGTAGTGTGGTGACTGGTGGCCACAGCTCATGTGAGGCATGGGAGACCCCTCACACAAATGAGCTCCATTTTTTTACATTTCTGTGACGTTTCGGGCCCGAAATGTCAATGTCACAGAAATTTTAAAAAGGATCGAAAGGGAGCTCATCGGTGCGCGGGTCTTCCTTGCCTTACACGAACTTCAGGTTTTGACCCCGCGTCCTACTAAAATCAATTGGATGGGTGCGGGATCTGGGGTGCATTTCTCGAAAGTGTAGTGGTTAGCCAGTTAGCAACTTGGGTAGTTGTCAATGGAAATTGCATCGCAAACAAAAAAAGTAGCTAACATAGTTAGTAACTATGGTTTTGAGAAATGCACCCCTGACTGGGAGTCTTGGTGGGCGACTCTAGGCTCTGCTCACCTCCACGCTGGGCATGCGACCGGAGAAGCTGGCGGCGGTGTAGCCGAAGGTGACGTTGGCGATGAGCTTGAGGCCCAGCTGGCGCGCGTCCAGCAGGCGGGAGAGGGCGCGGTCGCCCTTGTAGGCCTTCATGCACTGCTTGACCATGATGCGCGTCGTCAGGATCTCCTCCAGCATCCGCGGCAGCACACCCCTGCGCACCGACGACTGGGAGGAAACACATGTATTATTAACACATGAATGCACGGATTGCACACGTACATGATACACAAACACACACACGCATGCACACAGGCGCTCACACACACAGGCGCTCACACACACAGGCGCTCACACACACAGGCCCTCACACACACAGGCCCTCACACACACAGGCCCTCACACACACAGGCCCTCACACACACAGGCGCTCACACACACAGGCGCTCACACACACAGGCGCTCACACACACACAGGCGCTCACACACACACAGGCGCTCACACACACACAGGCGCTCACACACACACAGGCGTTCACACACACACAGGCGTTCACACACACACAGGCGTTCACACACACACAGGCGTTCACACACACACAGGCGTTCACACACACACAGGCGTTCACACACACAGGCCCTCACACACAAAGGGCCCTCACACACACAGGCCCTCACACACACAGGCGTTCACACACACACAGGCGTTCACACACACACAGGCGTTCACACACACACAGGCGCTCACACACACAGGCGTTCACACACAGACGTTCACACACTCTGATTTGTCCAACCCCAGAGGTGCTGTTCTTTTGCAGTCATTAAAGGTACTAGGAAACCCTAGAGGGTTGCCTGCATTTGAACCATAGGCATGCGAGGAAAGCGTGAGGTTATATGCATTAAAACAGAAGCGTCAAAGTAAGAGTTCCCACACTAGTCTAACTTGAGTTGAGATTTTAAGCCGTCACACAGGTGTGACATCAGTAACGTCTCTGGGATGGTCTGGAATCAGCTGGGTGACTAGTGGCAGCTTTGCTGCAATGCATTCTGGACTTGTTCTGGTTTGGGAGTAAAGCCTGCATGCCAGATGACCACATGGGCGACAATGGTGCGATGAGGCCATATTTGATCCAAAATAGATTCCCATTTAAAGTCAGCCAGATGACTGACTTCTAACACCTCGTATGCATGTCCTTATGACGAAACTTAAGGCCAATTTCCACATTTGTGGATGACATATGTTTTCATTAATTCATTCATTCTACAGTATGTGACCCGAACAGAAGTGTACCTTCACGAAGGCGATGCCATTGGGTGAGACGGTGATGTCATTGCGCAGCTCGTAGAGGAGGTCAGGAGGGACGCGGAGAGAGGTGCAGCCAAACTTGAACTCATCATTCCTGCAGGAGAGAGAGAGAGAGAGAGAGAGAGAGAGAGAGAGAGAGAGAGAGAGAGAGAGAGAGAGAGAGAGATTATTATTTGCTTATTATTCTCTTTAACAGCAGGCAGTGTGTGAACCTTTTGACTGTCCAGTATTAGCCTATTTATTAAGTGTTGTGTCAGCTTCTGAATTAGAGTTCCCCAACACCAGTGCAGGCATACGTTGATGTACCATCAGCATTGGCATTGGCACTGTCAGCCTCCACACCAACGCAACGGCAAAAGAGTATGTTTATATGGTGCATTTCTATGACAATTTAATGTGCTTCGCAGAATAAAATACAGGTACACTAAAAATGTTTGATTATAGAAACGAGAGCAGTCACAGGAAGCAACCTGGCACCCTGAAAACACAGACAGGGACACAGACATACACACAGACAGAGAGACAGAGCCAGATAGACAGACAGACAGACAGACAGACAGACAGAGACAGTCATCCCAATCAGAGTTGTATAAAGTAGACGTAGAAGCACTCTTACAGATGTAATTACAACACTAGAACAGTAGTAAGATATTACAAAGTTGGAACCATGTAATATCACATCCCTAGTGTTAGAATTACATCTCTAAGAGTTCTTCTACTTCTACTTTACACAACTCTGGGGTGCATTTCTGGAAAGCATAGTTGTTAGCAGTTAGCAACTTCAGTAGTTGCCAATGGGAAATCGCATTGCAATCAACAAAGTAGCTAACATAGTTAGCAACTACGCTTTCCAGAAATGCACCCCTGATCCCAATACCTTGCCCAACGCCCTCTGGGGAGACAGGTAGTTAATAGCCAAAGCAGAGTACTCACGTGCCCAGGCTCTCCACGTGTCCGAGGCAGGTGGAGAAGCAGTAGTTGTAGGCTATGACGATGGAGGGGTAGAGCGACTGGAAGTCCAGCACCACCACCGAGTTGCTGTAGAAGCGCGACTCGGGCTCCATGACCAGGGGGATGCACTGCGGCGCCCTCTGGCCCGCGCGCTGCTGCGTGCTGGGCGTCACCGGGATGTAGTTCATGGGCTTGGCGATGCGCAGCATCATCGACTCCACGCGGTACTGCAGTTACAGACGCATTACTTTGTTAGTGCACAGTGACACAGAGATGCATTACTTTGTTAGCGCACAGTCATATTACTTTGCTAGATTACAAAACATTACATCACTTTCATCTGGCCTGGAAAAGCATAGCTAGTGCCTGAGTTCAAAATTATGTAGTGTCACTGTCAAGTTACAGGTAAACTTAAGCTAGTCAGAAAAGACAGTTAAGTCTTTAAACACTAAAAAGAATGCGAGTTAAGACCATTTCCAGTTCAGCCAGTGTGAACCAGTCGAGGGTCAATCAATACGTGGAACTCAGCTAGAGAGACGCTAATGAGAGGGTTGCACATCAAACATACTGACATTCAGGCATGCCTTGGCAAAACAGAGAAAGTGGATAGGGTGGCGTCCTTCAGTAACCTAGCACCCCTGGGAAGTGTGGAGCTGTGGAAAACGAGCGGGAAGTGGAGTAATGATGATCCTTTTACTGGTGTGAGAAACTCCACGATTGTTGTGGGTCGATTCATAGCCTCCATGTCCACTACAGCAGAGATTGATATTGTACAACTGCAGGTAGCGAGCAGCAGACAGACAGGGCAGGCGCCATCTAGATGGCAGGGCTGGGTCCAGACATGTTGTGGCTGTTTCATTAAGTAGAGAGCTGAGGTGTGTGTGTGTGTGTGTGTGTGTGTGTGTGTGTGTGTGTGTGTGTGTGTGTGTGTGTGTGTGTGTGTGTGTGTGTGTGTGTGTGTGTGTGTGTGTGTGTGTGTGTGTGCGCGTGCGTGTGTCTAGTGTCGAGCAGTGTAAGAGGTATTAAGCAGTGCAGAATGAGTGTGAGAGTGTGAGAGTGAGTGAGTGTGAGAGTGAGTGAGTCTGAGAGTGAGTGAGTGTGAGTGAGTGAGTGTGTGAGTGTGAGTGTGAGAGTGAGTGTGAGAGTGGAGTGTGAGAGTGAGTGTGAGAGTGAGAGAGTGAGTGAGTGAGTGTGAGAGTGAGTGAGTGAGTGAGTGAGTGTGAGTGAGTGAGTGTGAGTGAGTG
>NC_085874.1:19348691-19473691 GCF_034702125.1 Engraulis encrasicolus | reverse complement strand
CACACTGTAGCTCCACTCTTTCCACTATCAAATACTCCTTTGTCCTGCACCTGGCCTCAGAGAGGTGGGATGTGCATACCCTTACTCTTTTGGAGGTGTTATTATAAACCCATCAGGTGGGAGATTAGTGAGGCAAAAGCCTGTGTGGACTCTCAAAGCCCATGGCGATTCTCAAAGGCCCATGTGGACTCTCAGCAATGAACTTTGGGCTTTTACAGTGCAAGCGGACCGCAGGAGCCGCTGATGCCATGAGTTAGTGTTCAGGGTTGCCAGATGAGGCTGATGATTTCCAGCCCAAAAAATGCTCAAAATCCGCCTAGAAGCACAAAATCCCGCCCAATTAGACCAGGAGCCCAGGGGGGTCAGCCTAGTTGGGAAGGTTACCAATTTTTATGGGTACTATGATGTCTGGTATGGTCCCCAGATAGAGGAACAGCACGTCTGCCGGGTTCCCTCTGGTGGGTGTGGCCAGGGGGGCTGTAAAACTGGCACCCCAAAAATGGGCTAGATCAGTTGGTGAGGTTACCACTTGGAACCTGTTGTAAATTATTCATCATAGTCCCCTGATAGAGAAATGACCACTGCCAGACATTTTTAGTGGTGGGTTACCCCCGGCAGACACCCCCGTATGATGACACCCCCAAAAATGGGCTAGATCAGTTGGTGAGGTTATCACTTGGAACCTTTTGTAAATTGTTTGAGATGGTCCCCTGATTGAGGAATGGCCACTGCCAGACGTTTTTGATGGTGGGCGGGGCTTGCCAGACATCATTAATTGGGCGGTAAAAAATGGGCTAGATCAGCTGGTGAGGTTACCTCTTGAAACCTATCATGAATTGTTCATCATGCTCCCCTAATAGAGAAATGACCACTGGCAGACATTTTCAGTGGTGGGGGACCCCCGCCAGACGCCCCAATATGATGACACCTCCCAATATAGGCAAGGTCATTCACATAAGGTTTGAACCAGACATGGTACAAAAGACAAACGACACACCACTTTTTTTACATAATTCCAATTGGGGAATTGATTGGAAGGGTCAACATGTTCATAGAAACTTGTTGTGGGTACTTTTTAGGACAAAAATGACTTTTCTTTAACAAATATTACAAATCCGGGCAGGAACCAGTTTGTAGGCTTTCAAAATCAATGGAAAGATGACGTGTTTCTGACTTAAAAGTGCATTTTGTAGGATGGTGGCCAGAATATTTAATTAATATTCACTATTATGACCAAAGTACAATAGGTTTTGCAGCTTAAGATGTTGAGGAGATCCCCCTTTACATGAAAAGTGTAATTTCCCCAATCATAATGAATACTTAGAATTTGATGGTGGTGGTAAACATTCATAAAAGGTAGGCTAATATTTGTGAATGGGACCAATTCAGGGACCAATTACGCTGACATTGAAGGCCTGTGAATTATAGGCCTACCAAGAAATTGCACAACTATGCACTACTGCACCACTATACAGCAGTTCTGAAGATTTAGAAGCAAAATACTTAAAAGGGGTATGCCACTATTTTGGGGCTGAATACGGTTAAAATCGTTGCCCTGGGTTTATAAAGGTGGTAAAGTGCCTTATTTTTCATGTTAGGTTTGTCTAGTTTTAAGGAGCGAGTAAGTATCTAAGCTGGTGAGACTCAATGGATCACACATGCTACTGTGATCCATTGACTCTCACTAGCTTAGCGATATACTCCCTCTTTTAACTTGTCTTAAAGCAAGACAACGCCTAACATGAAAAATAAGACACTTTACCACCTTTATAAACCCTGGCAAACGATTTTAACTGTATTCAGCCCCAAATTAGTGACATGCCCCTTTAACATAGGCATATACAGGAGGACCAACAGACAGACATTAAAGCGCAAGACAGGACCAGTAACAGTATACAAGTACTAAGAAATACTTGTTGTTCCAGTTATCAAGTCACAACATTTGGAAGCAGCAGAGTGTGTTGCATATTGCAGGTGCCCAGGCAGTTGTTGTGAGTATTGTAGTCACATACGTATGAACGGCCATCTGGGTACTTTGCTTGTGAATGTGTGTTAAGCCCCTTATTGGGGGAAAACAAATTGAATGTCTCATTAACTTACATGCTACATCGCCTAGCCTAAATGAACACAGTCCATGCTTCAGCCACGGCTATTTGGCTATAGGCCTATTATTTATATATATATATATATATTTGAATAGCCGGCAACACAACACATTTTCGGCATGTTGAGCATGAACAACGCTAGTCTACAGGTCAATTGACTTGCATTGGCTTCCCCCTCAATGTTTTCAACCAAAAGGGGTGTAATGCACATGACAAAAGTCACACCATTTATGCGTATAGTGCAGTTCCATGTATGTTTGTGTGTGTGCGAGTGCGTGCACACAGTCTTTTCCTTGGGGGCAGCAGCAACAAGAGGACCTGTATGGTGTTAAGAAGACTGCATGCATGTCCTGTTTTGCCTTGTTCTCCAGCTTATCAAATTGACCTCCATTAGGTGTTAAGGAGTGGCTTAATTGATGGCACCTCACTCTGCAATCAAGCTGCCTTTAAAAGCTGAAGGAACTGACGGTTCTTCATAGGTGCTCTATTTGGACCTGTGGCTGCTGCCGCACCAGTCAGGGTTTTTGTATTTAGGCATTATGATTTGGACTTTGTTTAATATTAAGTTTGTTAACGTCTTATCCTGGTGTACTTTAACAAAACCCCACAGGTTGGGTAACTTTTAAAAGATGTGTGTTGTCCTTCAAGGTTAAGATTTGGTTCTGTTCTTAACCCCATAGAGCATGTTCATGTGGGGGCATAATAATGGTGTGTTGTATGTTACAGGGCCCAGCCAGTCCTTGTGAATACTGCAGGTAAAGATGCAGTCACTGTGCACACCAATTCCATAGGTAGGCTATAGGTGTGTGTCTATCTGTGCAAACATGTAAAAAAAGGCATCAAGAAAGTTGTTTTAGTGGGGGTCATCTGTGTTCTAGGGCCAATCCCAATCCTTGCAAGTATTTCTCCTCCCCATCCATCATGAAACATTGTGGCTCAGCTAGTGCCACTCATTCAAGTCGTCTCATAATGTGCTCTGTGCAAGTAGGTTTGCTGTGTCCCCTACCACAGTCCACAGCATGGAGGGGATGCTAGGAGACATGCCAGTACATCAAGGGACATGGATGAGGCCATAGGAGAGTTTGCAATCCAGCAGCGGAATACAACAGCAGTGTAGAAATGGGATTGGCCTTAGAACACAGATGACCCCCCACTAAAAACAACTTTCTTGATGCCTTTGCACAGTTTGCTATATGAACAAGAAGAGGTCCTGGGAGGGTGAATGAATTTATTATTGGATGTCTGACATGCCCTTCAAAGCACTTCATGATGCATTATGGTTGGTCGTAATTTAACAGGATAGGGAGGATTTCTTTGTCAGTGTCAAATGTTCAGTTGTTTTTTTATTTGTTCACTTAATTATTTCTCAATACTTATATACTGTTACAAGCCCTGTCTTCCACTTCAATGTCTGTCTGTTAATGTCAGTCCCTGTGTATGCCAATGTCGATTATTTTTGATACTAAATCTTCAGAACTGCTGGAAAGTGGGAATTTCACATTGCTGTTTCTTAGTACAATTCACAGGCCTTCAATGTCAGCGTAATTTCTCCATGCATTACTTAAAGGTGCACCAGAGTAATATTTTCAGTTGTTTATTTCCCAGAATTCATACCGCCCATTCAAAATGTTACCTTTTTTATGAATACTTACCAACATCAAATTCTAGTATTCATTATGATTTATCATTAAAGTATTCTTTATGACTAGGAAAATTGCACTTTCCATTGTTCTCCATTGTCTGCCATTTTGAAAGAGACATTTAAGCAGCAAAACGTACTGTACTTTGTTCATAATGATACATATTGGTTTATTATTTTGTAAATATTAATGAAATATTCTGGCCACCATTGTACACAATGCACTTTTAAGTCAGAAACATGTCATATTTGCATTGATTTTGAAAGCCTACAAACTGGTTCCTGCCCCGGATTTGTAATATTTGTTAAATTAAAGTCATTTTTGTCCTGAAAAGTACCCACAACAAGTTTCTATGAACATGTTTGACCCTTCCAATCAATTCCCCACGTTGGAATTATCTAAAAAAAAGTGGTGTGTTTGTTTGTCTTTTGTACCATGTCTGGTTCAAACCTTATGTGAATGACCTTGCCTATATTGGGGGGGTGTCATTGTATTGGGGCGTCTGGCGGGGGTCCCCCACCACTGAAAATGTCTGCCAGTGGTCATTTCTCTATCAGGGGAATATGATGAACAATTCATGATAGGTTTCAAGAGGTAACCTCACCAGCTGATCTAGCCCATTTTTTTTACCCACCAATTAATGATGTCTGGTAAGCCCCCGCCCACCATCAAAAACGTCTGGCAGTGGCCATTCCTCAATCAGGGGACCATATCAAACAATTTACAACAGGTTCCAAGTGGTAACCTCACCAACTGATCTAGCCCATTTTTGGGGGTGTCATCATACGGGGGCGTCTGCCGGGGGTAACCCACCACTAAAAATGTCTGGCAGTGGTCATTTCTCTATCAGGGGACTATGATGAACAATTTACAACAGGTTCCAAGTGGTAACCTCACCAACTGATCTAGCCCATTTTTGGGGTGCCAGTTTTACAGCCCCCCTGGCCACACCCACCAGAGGGAACCCGGCAGACGTGCTGTTCCTCTATCTGGGGACCATACCAGACATCATAGTACCCATAAAAATTGGTAACCTTCCCAACTAGGCTGACCCCCCTGGGCTCCTGGTCTAAATTGTAAAAAAATACCATTTTTACCCGCACACAGCCATCCTAAGCAGCCCAATTGGGCGGGAACCAGTCCAATCTGGCAACACTGTTAGTGTTTAGTGGATGCTTGTGGTCACGGCCCTTGGAAGTGAAAGGGACTCAACAGCAAGTGGACATCACGTGCTGCAGCTCCAGCTATGAACGTTTCAGCTATGCTGTAATCCACCCTTTGTATTTGCCAAGGATACTCTACTGCCAACTGCACGTTGGCACAAAGTGCCCCAAACATGTGCCCTGACAGCAAAATGCCAAGTGAAGTCAATAAATAAACAAATTAATTAATTAAAATAAGTCAAAAAATAAAAAAAACACCGGCACAAACTCCTTCAGCATTCAGCTACAGAAATTCAATTCCGGTGAAAAGGGCGAAGTGTTCCATTTACATGGACCACTCCCACTTAATACAGTTTGCTTATATAAAGTGTGAAAAGTGCTAGAAGCAGAGATGAAAAGAGCTATGAAAACAGATGTATTAATATTGTTGTGTAGAAGTTGTTATTATTATTATTTACTATAACCTTTACTCTATCAACTGAGTTACATACAGTAACTCCTCTTCCAGGCCGTCCTAGCCAAGAGTGTTTACAGTGCTACTACTAGGCCGGTGACATGCTCGTGTTCTTGGAAGACAAGAAGCAGGTCGTGTCCCTGACCCCGCTGGCAGGCCTGCCTGGCGAGGAGTCTCCTCCTTACCTGGCACCCTGGAGAGCTTGCCAAGGATATTCTACTGCCAACTGCACATTGGCCACAAACATGTAGCCTGATTAACATGACGTTCAAATCTCTTCGCGACTTGGTCTGACCAAGAGCATAGCAACTAACAATCTTAAACGGCATGGTTGACCCACCTCCCTTGGTTTGCTACTGGTCGAGGGCAGAACAGGCTGAGTCAAAGTTTAGAACAGTGATTCTCAAAGTGTGGTCCGGGGACCACTGGTGGTCCGTGACAGAGCTCAGGTGGTCCGCAAAGGGATTTCTACTATTGCAAGACTAACTACCAGTAGGCTGTATTTGTAACCTTATTACAAAGCTAAACATGGCAGAAGTCAAATTAGCACCCGTCAACTGTCAATTCAGTTGACAGGTGGTCCCTGAACATTTTTGGGGGGCACAAAGTGGTCCTCGGTCTGAAAAAGTTTGAGAAACACTGGTTTAAACCAAACATTTCTTAGTCCCAATAGAGCGTCTGCTGGAGAGGCACCTCCTTACCTGGCACCCTGGAGAGCTGCTGGCACAGGTCCACCCCCAGAGCCGACGCCCGCTGCAGGAGGTACCCCCAGGAGTGCATCTGCACCTCGTACCCCAGCAGGATGTCTGGGTCGTACCTGAGGAGGGGAGGAACAGAGAGCAATTACTTGTTGGTAAATACAATACAATACCGTATACAAGCTGTTGGTGAGTCATTTGGTACCATTTAAATCAGTGGTTCTTAACTTTTTTTTCTTGAAGCACCCCCTAGCCTGTGCCCAAGACAATCCGTGCACCCCAACCCAAACGTCTACATGTGTATACGCACTAAAAAAATATTTAAGTGATGAATTACATTGAGTCTTGCTTTAGACATTAATTTAATGACTTTACATGGGGACCAAAACATGAATATATTTGGTATTGATTTGGCCTAATTATAATGTTTGGACGCAGAGTTCTGGTCACAACCTCAGCACAAACAAAATTCTGCACACCCTCTGAAATCTCTGGCGCACCCCCAGGGGTTGTCTGCACCCCCGGTTAACAATCACTGATTTAAATAGCTGGGACATTTACTTAAACTGTATAGAGATTGCAATAATCAGCACATGAATGCCATGCAATGTTTAGTTTAAGGGTAACCAATAATCCTGTTTCCACCCAAACACACAATAGAATTTTAAATGCTGGTATATAATGCTGTGCAAATCACTGTGTTAAAATCTTTAAATAAGAGATCATAATAAGTCCATACTTTCGCATAATGCTGATGACTTCTTGGAAGAGCTCCTTCTCATCTGCGGCGTATGAAACTTGCAGTCCTGAAACTCCTGATCGAACCAGCAGAGGAGCTGTGCTTCTGGAACCTAGAGGTAAGAACCCACAATCACTGACTGCAACATCCCCTCTTACTCACAGTCATGGACACAACCTTGTACTGTACAATAAAGAAAATAAAGCATAGTATATTAGCCCCTTAATGCACGCCGTACCTCCTCTGGCACGCTGTAATATTCATTTGAGTTCATAATCATACCACTACGTATGTCCATAAAAGTTCTGATACAGTTTAGGCACCATACAACAGTCCATTAGTCCCACACCTCTATAATATGTGGTCAATATTCAGTCATCATCATTTCTGTCCGCAAATAACAGCTAAATACCGTATCAAATACAACTTTAAAACTACCCTGATTTGCATGGATTTGCAGAGGACCATGTCTGTGACTGAGTTCCGGAGGTGGGCGGTGTTTAGCGGAAAGGTGAATTGCAACATACGAAGCCAGAACAGTCAACGCTGAGGATTTTGACTAGAGCATTATTAGGCAGAAATATGTGTGCCTCTGCTTCAACCCACCTGGCTCCCGGGAGTGGCTGTCTTTGTCCACCACTATGGCCCCGGTCGTCTGCATGGTCTCGGAGCCGGGCAGGGGGGCGTCAGAGCTCAGGCTGTAGAATAAGGCACATATGGGGTCGAACTCGGGGTCCGGCTCCAAGTCCCGCCGTGTCCGCGCATGGACCTCCATGCTCATCAAGGTCAGATACTGCACCTGTAGACCAAGTGGTCAATACAAGTCAAGTCAAGTAGGTTTTATTATTTCTTTACATGCACTGGTCATACAAAGAATTTGAAATTACATTTCTTGCTTTCCCATACAGACATAGACTAATCTAGGTAAGGACATAGACAGTATAGACATAGACAGTACTTATACATGGACTTAAGACAGTATGGACATAGACAGTGCTCATACAGACATTTAAAGTGCAAGACTGGACAACAGAAGACTTGTAGAGGACATACATTAAGAGGTATTGTTGTGCTTTTGTGCTTTTCCTAAAAAGTCCTTTATAGCGTTCTGACATAGTAATAGTAGCATTTTGAAGAAAAATAAATATTAATTCTGCATTTTGAAGAAAAATAAATATTAAAAAGGTCTGTCAAGTACACCAGCAGCAGTATGTGTGCGTGCGTGCGTGCGTGCGTGCGTGCGTGCGTGCGTGCGTGCGTGCGTGCGTGCGTGCGTGCGTGCGTGCGTGCGTGTGTTTAGTGCAGGTAGAAGGTGCGGTGTGTGTGTTTGTGTGTGTGTGTTCTCGTATGTCTGTGTGTGTGTGTTCTCGTATGTCTGTGTCTGTGTCTGTGTGTGTGTGTGTGTGTGTGTGTGTGTGTGTGTGTGTGTGTGTGTGTGTGTGTGTGTGTGTGTGTGTGTGTGTGTCAGTGTGTGTATGTTTCGGTTTAGTGCAGAAAGTGCAGTGTGCTTGTGTGTGTGTGTGTGTGTGTGTGTGTGTGTGTGTGTGTGTGTGTGTGTGTGTGTGTGTGTGTGTGTGTGTGTGTGTGTGTGTGTGTGTGTGTGCGCATGTTTTGAGTTAGTGCAGGTTGAAAGTTCAGTCACAAAATATAGTAGTGCAGGTGGAATGTTCAGTCGCAGATATGGTGGTGGGGGATGAGGGGGTGGGGGGGGGTTGTCAGTGGCCTTGCTGGCTGGAGCTGACAGTGGAGGGAGAGTGAGTTGAGTGTTTCAGTATCTTGATCGCTTGGTGCATTGTGCTGCTCGCCAGCCTGGTGGTACGGGAACGGAGGCGCCTGTACCTCTTTCCAGAGGGCAGGAGGCTGAACAGTTTGTGTGCAGGGTGGCTTGTGTCTTTGATGATCATCAGTGCTTTCCGGGTGAGGCGTGTGGTGTAAATGTCCTGCAGGGAGGGGAGTGGTACTCCAATGATCTTCTTCGCTGTGTTCACAACACGCTGGAGTGTCTTCCTGTTTTTCTCCATGCAGCTTCCTCCTGCATGCNCACTGTGATGCAGTTGGACATGACGCTCTCTATGGTTCCTCTGTAGAATGTTGTCATGATGGAGGGTGTAGCACTTGCCTTCTTTAGTTTGCGCAGGAAGTAGAGACGCTGATGGGCCTTCTTCGCCAGTGATGTAGTGTTGGTGGTCCAAGAGTGGTCGTCGCTGATGTGCACTCCAAGGAACTTGGTGCTGCTCACTCTCTCCACAGCATCGCCGTCGATGGTCAGTGGTGGCAGTTGTTTTTGGACCCTTTGAAAGTTGACAACAATCTCCTTGGTCTTGTTGACATTCAGCAGGAGGTTGTTGTCTTTGCACCATCTGGCCAGCAGGTCTACTTCTTCTCTGTAGTGAGTCTCATCGCCCTTGGTGATGAGGCCCACCAGTGGTGCATCATCCGCAAACTTCACAAGATGGTTAGTGCTGTGGGTCGTTGTGCAGTTGTGTGTCAGCAGCGTGAACAGCAGGGGCTGAGAACACAACCTTGCTGAGCCCCCGTGCTCAGGGTCAGGGTGCTTGATGTGTTATTCCCTACCCGTACTGCTTGTGGTCTCTGCATCAGGAAGTCCAGCAGCCAGTTGCAGAGGGAGGTGCTGAAACCTAGTTTGTCCAGTTTTCTGATGAGTTTTTGTGGTATTATGGTATTGAATGCTGAACTGAAGTCAATGAACAGCATTCTCACATATGAGTCTTTATTGTCCAAGTGGGTGAGGGCTGGATGGAGGGCAGAGCAAATTGCATCCTCCGTGGATCGCTTGGCTCGGTATGCAAACTGGTAGGGGTCCAGGGTGGGGGGTAGGGTGGCTTTGATGTGTGACAGGACTAGCCGTTCGAAGCACTTCATGATTATGGGCGTCAGTGCTACAGGACGGTAGTCATTGAAGCATGATGGTGATGATTTCTTCGGCAAAGGTATGATGGTAGCAGCTTTGAAAAGTGATGGGATGACTGCTTGCTCCAGAGAGATGTTAAAGATGTCTGTGAAGACATCCTTCAGCTCTTCTGCACAATCCTTCAACACTCGGCTAGGTATGTTGTCTGGGCCAGCTGCTTTGCGTGGGTTGATGGTGGCCAGTGTCCTCTTCACACTGGCAGAGGACAGGTAAAGGGGTTGATCATGGGGGGGAGGGGGAGTTTTCTGTGGGTGAGTGTCATTTTGAGCTTCAAAGCGGGCAAAGAAACTGTTCAGGTCGTTTAGCAGAGAGGTGTTGTTGTTGTCACAGCTCCGTGGTGCAGGCTTATAGTCCGTGATGGCCTGTATGCCCTGCCACAGGCTCTGTGCATCTCTGCTGTCTTTGAAGTGTGTTGTTATTTTGTCTGAGTATTCCTTTTTTGCTTTCCTGATGCCCTGGGACAGGTTTGCCCTTGCTGTCTTTAGGCCAGCTACGTCTCCTGCTCTGAAGGCTTTGTCTCTAGCCCTCAGCAGTCGGTGAACGTCTCCTGTGAACCATGGCTTCTGGTTGGCCCTGGTGGTGATGTGTTTTATTTCTGTAACATCATCGATGCATTTTGTGATGTAGGAGGTCACAGTGTCTGTATACTCCTCAATGTCAATGTGATTGCTGTGGGTGGCAGCTGTTTTGAAAATGTCCCAATCTGTGGTTTCAAAGCAGTCTTGTAGTCGTGGGATGGCCCCCTCTGGCCATTTTCTCACCTCCTTCTGAACTGGTTTGGTGAGTTTTGCCCTTTGTCTGTAAGCTGGCAGTAGCAGAATCGTTAGGTGGTCTGATGTTCCAATGTGGGGGATGGGCTTTGCCTTGTATGCTCCCTTCTGATTTGAGTAAACAAGGTCCAGGGTGTTTTGTTGTCTTGTTGGGAAGTTGACATGTTGATGAAGTTTTGGAAGTACTGTTTTGAGATTTCCATGGTTGAAATCTCCCAGGACCACTGTGAAGGCATCTGGGTGTGCATCTTGTTGTTCACTGATGCCCCGATGCAGCTCGTTCAGTGCCTCGCTTCTGACGCTGTTGTTGTTGCTGGGTGCGAGGTACACAGCGACTAATATGATAGCGGATATTTCTCTGGGTAAATAGAAGGGTCGGCACTTGATGATCATGAACTCCACTAGTGGAGAGCAGTGCCTCTGTACTACCGTAGCATTATTGCACCAAGCATCATGTGTGTAGACACATATAATACAATAGCATTTGGTAAAAATGTAGACATTCACACTGAACAACTGCTTGGATTTCAATTGTTTATACATGTTTTGTTGTGGCCTCAACTGTCCTTTATGTTCAGATGGGGTTACAAATCCAAATGTTTTCTCTGAAAATCAAAGTCAACCAGTTGGAGTTGCCAGTGTCAGGTCCCACACCCCACACAGGGTCTTATTATTTCGGACCCACAGGGATTATAGGACTTTAGGACTATAGGTCTTCTGTGGCCATTCCATTAAAAGCACATGTAGGCAAATGTATTACAGTATATTATTCAGGGAGCACAATGGCAAGGAACTCCTCATGATGCCTCACCAAAGAGAATAGAGAAAAGAGAGAGGTACCAATGGTCCCTTGTTCCCGGGTTCTATGTTCATATTATGCACACTTCAGGACCGTTCCATTGAAATGAATGAGACTGGATTTTATACAAGAAATCGGTCATTGTATCTTTCTGGGGTTGTTGAGGGTCTAGGCATACTTGAATATTTGGATCAAGAAAAGCTTAATGCTGTAACTTGCAGGCCTACTGTTTGAATTTCGAGGAAAAACAAATGTTTTATTTTAGATCAAGCGGGCACCACACGCCCCTTAGGCAGACCAGAACCTGTTCACATTTGGCACCCATAGCAACACATCAAGTTGGCACATCTCTATGTAATCTTAAACCCTATTCCGACGGGACTAGCTTAATGTATGGACGTGGGGGAATGTGATTTTTATCTCAGGACGTTGGTAATAGAAATGGCCGATTCGGACTGGATTGAAATATCTCAGTAAACGAACAGAAAGTAGGAGGGGTTACTCATCACGCACCTGCGACTGCACTTGTCGTCATGCGCGTGCCAACTCCACAATATTATTATTGATTTTTGAGCACAATATTGCGCATCCATGGAGGCATTTGGTCCCGTGGAACAATTCTAAATATTGCCTGTTGGTTTACTAACCCATCAAAATCCATTCTAATGCGTCTGCTTGCGTGTCTTTTCATTTGGAGAGTGCGTTTGACCATACTGTCTGATTTTGACAGCGAGCACAGCTTGGAACAACTCCCTAAAACAAAACTAAAAGTTTACTGCAAGGCTGTAATGTTTGCAAGCCGGGAGAGAATGGATATATTGTGCGTTTCGTGCACTTAACCGGACATCTTTACATAGGGTCGCATTCGGACGGGATTAGTATTACCCAGGGTAATATCTCCGGACCCTTTCACAGGAGGTAAAAGTCGCGGTGAAGTTTACCCGACATACTCCGCTATCTTCACTGACTTGTCGCGTTCGGACGGGACTACATTTCCCGGTTATTATTACTTTACCCCAGGTCCTCCCATGAAACAAGTCCCGTCGGAACAGGGCTTTAGAATCTCTAGTCCCGTCGGAATAGGGCTTTAGAATGTCTAGTCCCGTCGGAACAGGGCTTTAGAATCTCTAGTCCCGTCGGAATAGGGCTTTAGAATCCTCACTCACCTCATGTAGTGCTTTGGCCTCCTGCAGATTATGCATGCTGACCTTGAAGCCGTAAGAATTACTTATCGACGGTCCCTCAATCTGAGAGTTGTCTTTCCTTATAACATTCATGGCGGTGAACTGATTCTGTGGAGGAGATGGAAGACGGTTCTGTCAGGACGAAGGCTAGTGCTTGAACAACTACCAGAACAATTAACAACATCACATCAAGACATATGAAAGTCAGAGGTGTCAAAAGTAAAAGTAAAAGTACTTTTGTAGTGTAATTACAACACTAGCACATGGCATTACATAGCTGTTACACGATTTACTCCATTGTACCTAATGAGATAGATAGACTGTGTTGTTACTGAGAAACACTGAAAACCTAACAAGGACCCACCACAGACTTGATCTAACAGTGTAGTTAGCTGATCGTAAGACAAGTTTTGGGTCTACTGGTTACTCAGATAAGTTACTTTTACTTTTGACACCTCTGATCAAAGCTAATGCAAATAAAAAATACAAGAGGACGTTCCTGGCATGGCGCCATGGGGAAGACGTCCTTCACAAAACACAAGGGAAAATCTTTAAAAGACAAAGAGATTGCATGCAGATTCACAAAGTTCACTCGGACCTTCATCTGAGTAGTCAGCAGAACTCTTCTTAATGCGTCTGTGTGGCTTCCTCTTCTCTGTGACAGTCTCTGGGACAGGAGCTCTCCTTCTTCTTCTGGAGTTGGGAAAATGATGGAATATTAAAAAAACAAAAAAAGCTGTACAAAACCACCCCCTCTATAATTAATTAGAGCAAGTGCCTCTGCGTGCGTGATTAGTGAACTGTTCCATCTCCACAACGCAACAGACTTGGTATATTTCACGCTATTAGACCAAATACATGTTCATTTCACTGGAACTAACAGCAGCAAAAATAAACTAGGCAGGCTGTGACACAAGGAAAACTGTCCACATACAAGAGTATTCAAATTCAAAAAGTGAAGTTGGTTAAGTGCTTGTGTGTTAAGTGTGCTTTTCTTTACAACAGACACAAAATGCTATATATCTTGCCTACCTTCAGCCATGGGCTGCCTGCCGGGGGGCGTAGATGTTGGCTCTGCCTTATTCTGCTTCCTCCTGCTGACTGGTGTGCTGTGCAGGTGGTAAGAACGCGGACTGTCCTCATCCATGGGCTTCATGGACAGCGGAGATGGGGAGAAAAGCTCTTTCTCAGGCCTATTCACAGGAGAGAGGCCGTCTTCCTCGTGATAACCACCAGGGCTGGGGGAGGCCGGGGGCCGTTTGATTTTTCTCTGCTCCGTCGTCTCATGGTCCCTTGGGGTACAGCTCGGCAGAACGGTACGTTGCCAAGGCGGCAAGATTGGCGAGTCAGGAGATATGGAGTGTTCTGAGGTGTCACCATCATTTTGACCCGGCGATGAGCTGTCCCTCTCAGCCTTCAAATCCTTCGAGGAGCTTTCAGACTCCGCCGTATCAAGCTGGCTTCTAGTGATAGCCAGTTTTAAGCCTCTTCTCCTGATCACCCGCAATGGAGAGGTCTTATCGCTCTTACTCTGGTCTTTTTCAGAGCCAGCCACACTGCTAGGCGAATCCGCCACTTGCTGCTTATTTTTTGCCCTCGCTAGCTCGGTCATCTCTCGCTCCACTGTGGCTTTCCTTTGTCTCTGAAGCTGCTCAAACTGTTTCCTCGCTTGCAGCCATATCTGCACTCGTTCTCTGCTTGGTGCGCTTTTACAGGGCATCAGGATAACTTTCTGATCGCTAGAAGATGGACTGGGCTCTCTCTGGTCCTTGGTGAAGTCTGATGCATCAGTTTCATGTGTTGCCAGGGATCCTGGCTTGGTCATCGCTGAAAATGCAGCCTTCCAAAACTGAAGACCCTCCACAGACAAATCCCCGGTAAACTCATTCAGCTCATTGGGTAGCCTTGTCTCGATGGTCAGCTTTCGTCCACCAACTTCCCTACATAACAAAAAAAAGACAGATTCGATCACTAATAAGCTTGTATATACAACATTGGGAACATACTGAAGATATTAGTGTGGATTTAAACAAACTTTTACAAAACTATTTTATTTTATTTTAACCATAATAATTTAATCATTTTAAGTCTTACCTGGGTCTTACAGGAGCATCAGAGGGGTCGCTGCAGAACGGCTCCTGGTAGGTGGCCTCTGCCAGGTCGAGACTGAGAAGGGTGCTGACTATTTCCTCTCGGCTGGGTGGAGACATGAGGGGTTTGAGGACGTGGCCACCTGCTGCACCCTTCAGAGCCTGGCTGCAAGCCCTGATCTGCGACAGCGAGCTGACAGAACATGGGGAGCTGCTGGGAGTTGTAGATGTGGCATCATTCCCGTCCAAGTCTCCTACAGGGGAAGCACCGTTGTCTGCAAATGAAGTTGAAGTCAAGGGCATGAAGGAATCCAGTGCAAAGAGGAAGTCTCTCTTTTCACAGTGAAAGTCCTGAAAGTGGCTAAAACTGTGCTGTTCTCTTCGGTCTTTTCCTCTTCGGTCAGATTCAAGAAACGACAAAGACATATTGCCTGAGATCATTTCTCCGTTTTCAACTGATGTCTTGTCAAAAAGGTCTGGACTGGTATTGCCTGACCTCTGCCATTCTGACACAGACCTTTGATCTTCCCTTGACAGTGGCTTCTCCTCCGTGGTTTTCAGCCCCAAGGATACTGCAGAGACTGCCTGCTGATTAAAATCGCTCAGGAACTTCTGTGGCAGAATCTTGTCAGCGACCACAAACTGACTACCTGAATAGGGACTGGAGAACTCCGTTTGGCCAATGACATTTATGTCAAAGTTGTAGTTATGAGGACCTTCGGGGGACAAACTATCTTCAATTGAATAGCAGCTGTCAAATCCAGGGTCTGCCAAAAATGTGGGGCTACCATCTGACATAGGAGGCTCGACCTTAACGTTTTCCTGCTTGCCATTTTGAGTTTTCCTGCTCCTTGGTTTTTTCTCCTTTTGAGTTTCAGTTTTTGGTGCCCTTGGCTTTCGGGTAGTAGTGGATGGGGCCCTCTTGTTCTTTGCTGACTTGGCATCACTGCTTGTGACCGTATCAGCTGATACAGTGGTATTTTGAGTCTGAGTTCCAGTTTTATCCTCTTGGGTCAGTCCCAATCTCTGCCGTTTCTGTAGAAGCTCCTTCAAAACAGCAAGTCCCGAAGGCATTTCAGTTGCCAAAGAGGAATCTCCATTCTTGGGGCCCGCCGCCAGTGGTTTTTCATCTTTTGGCTCAGACTCATTCACTAAGAGTTCGGAGTTGGATTTGATCTCGGCTGCCTCAGAGTGAACGTTTGTTTCTTCAGCTTTTTGCTTTTTCTTTGAAGTGCGCCTTCTCGCCCTCGACGCACCTCTAAGACTGATATCAGGTACCTGAGAGGAGTCTGGACCCTCCTCAAGGTCTGATGGTTCACTCTTGAATTCGTAAGGATTTGGTGGGCTGGACACAGACTCAGCCTTACAGCTTGACGTTTGTGACACAGATCTACTGTATGTGATGACAGAGCAAGGGTACCCGATACTTCCAGATGTTGGCACAGAAACACTTGCTTGGCATTTCTCTGACTCGCATGGAGTTGAACTCAGGCTGATAGGATCTGACTGATCAGTTTTTCTATGGGTCTCATCACCCGCCTCTATGCTTTGGTTTGGCTCACTGATGTTGGTCTCATTTTCCTCTTTCTTTGGTTCGATAAGAGTTGCTACAATCTCAGTGCTTGTGTCCATGGCGACGGCAGAAGTATTTTCTCCCTTTTCCACTCCTGATGTCTGAGGGGATGACCTCTTAACTGATGAGGATTTAGAGGCGGGCAAAACGGCATCCTGGTTAACAGGCATTCTGTCTTCACAATTCTTAACGGAGCATATTTCCGCTTCATTTGCTTGCTTCTTTCTACGAGGCTTTCTGGCGTTTTTACTTGTGGGTTCATCAGAGCTACAAACAGGGGTCACCTCTGGCTCTTTCTTTTGTTTCCTCGATGTGCCTTGACTACTGGCCTGCTTTTTGTCGTCTTTGGCAGGCTGAGGCTCTGACTGCTTTGTGGCCTTAGACTGTCTGGACTTAGGACTTCCTGAGGTCTTCCTGGGCCTGGCCGTTCGACTTTTGCGCTTTTGAGACCCCTGGCCCTGCACATTTGAGGGTGCGTCACGAAACGGAGCCCCAAGACAGGGATCGTTGTAGGGGTTGATCAAGTGTTCGTTCAACTCCATGAGTGGATCAGAAGGGGACCAACAGCGAGGTGGTGTTGAGCGCGTAGGACTGGGGGCCCGATCAGACAGGTAGCCTAACTCAAACATCACATCTGAATACTCTTTTGAGTAGTCATTCGTGTAATCATTGTAACATGGCCAAGGGGCAGACAGGTTGGGTAAAGGTTGACCATTTTTTACATTATGACTTTTACTACCTGACCGGCTTTTAGGTTTTGGAGGGGCAGTTGGGTTGGCTTTCTTAGGGTTGGAGTTAACTTTGGCTTTCTTTTTTGAGAGTTTCTTCGTCTTTTGTTCAAGGGGTGGATACTTGACCGCTGTTGATTCAGGAACTTTGGGCCAGAAGTCTTTCAAAGGTGCCAGCTTATTGTATTCCTGCATTTTTTCCGGCGTTAAGGTAACACTCTGCTCATCTGCATTCACTTTTGCCATTTTAACCAACATGTTCTTCTGACCTTTGAATCGGTTGATTATTATGTACTTAATGATAATGGGTGGTTCTTTCTTGGAAACCTTTCGTCGTTTTTGATTCTTTAACTCCTGACCACTGGGCACCGAGCCGTCTTTCAGGCTACTGGATGAAGCGGGCGGTTTTAGAGCGGTGCTGGAATGTTCCCCTTCCTCACTGTCATGGCTCATTTTCCGCTTTGTCCTCAACGTGTACTTGCTCCCAGGCAAACTCGACACCTTAGTGCAAGCCACTTTGGCTGGTAGCTCAGTCAGGGGAGTGAGGCGATCCTCAGCAGGCGCTTCAACTGGTTCGGTAGCCACAGGGCTTTCTTCTTCAGGCTTCATCTCAGACGTCTCCATCTCTGTCTCCTCTGTAGCTTCCTGGCTCTTTGGAGACACAGGTTGGATGGCTGTGATGACTGCAGCGTCTTCTTCTTCTGGAGGTTGCTGCACAGGAGGAGGTGAGCTGTCCACAGCGTCGGCCTTCCTCTGGGTGGCAGCGCGGCTCGCCTTTTTACTCAGCTTCAACCTCGACCGCCGTGGCTCCGGCTGACTAGGTTTTGGCGAGGAGGCGTCTCCAGTTTTACTCACAACGTTCTTTTTCGCTGGCCTGGTGAGGCAGTTTGAGAGAATGACGCTTGGGAAGAACTTATAGTGCGCCTCCTGTTGAGCCATGATGGTACGCTCAGTCTTGTTGTTCTCCTGATAATCCTCGTATCTGATCTTCAGCTCGCCCACGTCCCCTTCCTCCCCGTCGCTGCCCATCTCGCCCTCCTGGGGATCCAGGAGCATGCTCTCTTCCATGGGGCTCGACGCCTGCTCCAGGCCTCTGGGTACGGGGCTTTTGCAGTCCTTCTGGCTGAGCTCGATGTCTGCCGTGGTGGGGCAGCTCATTAGCTCCGAGTAACACAGCGAGAAGCTCCTGTGGTTTTGGAGCAGTGACAAGTGGTTCTTTTCCATGCTGCTTTTAATACTGCTGTATTTTTTCCGACTCTGGGTGATTTTTCCGTTCCCAAAGGCGAGACTGTCTGGGTCTGCCTTGTTAAGCGCGATGGCACTGTTCTCATAGCTGTACAGGGGATGCATAGCCATGGTTTCCACCCCCATGGGTGACACTTCTGTTGCCCTGCTGTTGGCCATACTGCAGGGGATGGGGTGTTTGACCGGTGGGATGTAAGGTTTCTCTTTATTAACTTTAAATCCTGTCAAACATTCACTGCTCTCTTGTGCGATGGAGCCTTTGGAGATAAAGTGCTTGTCTAAGGACTCCTCTCTGTCGAGGGACAGGGCCTGCCTGTGCTCGGGGTGTGTGCACTCCAAGAGGATTTTGGCGGAGGACGGGGGCTCCATGTGCACAGCGTCACTCTGAAAGGGATTCCGCTTGGCAAGGATCTGGTCAGTTGCCGTCAGCGACGAGTGATTCCTCGAGCTTTTGTCTTTTGGTGAGCCATCTGGAGGGAACAGAAACAGAATAAGTCTTGTTTTTGTACCGGCGAAGCAGAGGCATTTAGGCATTTTAACCAACATGTTCTTCTGACCTTTAAATCTGTTGATTAGTATGTAATGCAGAGGCATTTAGGACACACGACTATGAGCTCTGTATTGTTTTATACCTAGTATATCTCATAAAACTGAATGCTTTAACTATAGCAGGAAATATAATGTATTCTCAAAAAAGTAATCTCATTGAGCAACTTCCTCAATTCAAAATTTAATACAGAATAAATAAATAAGTTTAAAAACACACAACCGTAGAAAAGCCACAACCCACCACTGTTCTCATCCGCAGCCCCGTCTAACTGGGGGATGGAGAAGTCCATGAAGATGGAGTTGTTTCCACTCCAGTCCATCTCCTCCTCTGAAGAATCCTGCTGCTCCTCACTAGAGCTCTCTCCCTTGTCCTTCAGGCAGACGCTACGCAGGAAAAGTCAAAAATGTAAAAAGAGAGGGAAATTAACCATTACATTCACCATCATCATTGCAAGACACGAAATTGGAAGATTCATTCAACGCAGGGGTCATGTTAGGTCATTCAGGTTATGCATCTTAGCAACCCCTCACAGAAAGTGTTGCATCCAAAAGTTTTAACACTATTTATAAACTAATATTATAAAATAGAGAGAAAGAGTGAAAAAAAAAAAGTGTCCCAACCTTTGTCTGGACGACTGCTCTGGCGCGTCAGTGTCCCACCTCTGTGACATCATCACACTTAGCTCCGCCTCTTCCTTCTCCAGCTCCGGAGCCGCCTCCTCCTCGTCACTGTTGTACGGGCAGCTGCCGCTGTTCCCGAAGGCAGCCGCCTGCCTGCCCAGCTCTGTCTGGAACCTGGAGTCCTCGAAGCCCGCCAGCAGTTCATCCAACACTTGGTCCTGACTGTCCTCTGGAAAAAGACAGAATGATGTACAATCAGTCGCAGAATATAATTTCGTTTTATTGTTATTAGCCGCCGCCACCACCACCATCATCATCATCATCATAGTTGAGTGGTCTCTTTTATTGAACTTAGTGACTAATATGTGAACATGTGCCTTTTTGGTAGACCTGGTAGACACACATATGCCTAAGTGTCTGAACAACTGACTTATTTAGCCAAATCAAAGCAAAATCAAAAACATTTGTTAACACATGTTTAAGACACTTGTACAGACATTTATGCATGCATGCATTACAGACTCACATGTGGACCGCATTCTAAAGTGTTAGCAAAAGAGACAGTAGTGTGGTGTTGGGAGCATTTCAAGATTTTATTTGCAAAGTGGTGTATCCACCATTTTTCGCTTTTGAATTGTACTATTGAAAATAACTGTTAAGAGGTCCTGTGTGAATTCTTGCCATTCAAATATTTTGAAAACATACCTTTTAAACCTATATAGAAGGCATTTTGCAATGCAATGCAATGGAATGCCCAATACAAAAATGTCAATATCCCAACATTCTACAAAATAGAGACACACCGTTTTGCAAATCAAGTCTTTATTTCTTACCCTGTGACTGGTTGGGGGAGTGCTGTGAAAGGGGGAGGAAGGTTTGACTGTTCTCCAGGAGACTGAGCAGGGCCTCTTCATCCACAATGGCCGAGTCAGCCTCTCGCCCACCTGCTTTCTTAGTGTCTAGAAACAGATGTGAGACAGTAATGGGTCAACATCAACACTGTTGGAGGACACAACTGCAATCACAGAACGACAACATCCAATATCCGAAGGTCTTAGTCATGCCGAATAGTCCACATGCTTTGTCACAGTCTTGGGTCCATCTGTTCAGCAATCACATAAATCTATGTGTATAAACAATACACAGCTTCAACTTTTCATCATTGTCAGTAATGTGATTGTTAATCAGATTTAATGCAATAAATATTTAAACTTTCTGGAAGTTGCTATGATGCTAAATCCTCATAAACAATCCTCATTACAAAATGAGTAATACTGTATTTCTAGACAGAATAATCATCATCATCATCATCATCACCACCACCACCACCATCGTCGTCCTCCTCAACAGCTTCATCATCTTTGTACATTAATATTTATAATACTCATCATCATCATCATCATCACCGCCACCATCGTCCTCAACAGCTTCATCATCTTTGTACATTAATATTATAATACTCATCATCATCATCATCATCATCACCACCATCGTCCTCCTCAACAGCTTCATCATCTTTGTACATTAATATTTATAATAATCATCATCATCATCATCATCATCATCACCACCATCGTCCTCCTCAACAGCTTCATCATCTTTGTACATTAATATTTATAATAGGTTAGCTTTCTTTATTAGTCTCCACGAAGGAGAAATTTGCTTTGGAGACAGGGAGGTTGCAGCATCATAAAACACATAGAACACATAGGACACATGACACCAACACAGAAAAACAAACAACAGTACAACAATAGAATAATACAACAATAATACTCATCATCATCGTCATCACTATTGTATTATGTCTTCTAGATGTGGAAGAGCAGCAGTGGTCTCACCTGTGGGCGTGTCGGTGTGTGTGTCCACCTGGCTGGCGGGCGGGGCCCCCATGTGCAGGTGCTCTGGGCTCAGCAGGTCGTTGGGGTGCAGAGTCAGGCTGGGGAACGGCTCCTCATCCTCGCTGTCACCTGCCACTCCAGACTGGGTCCTGTGTCACCGCACACACACAGTAAACAGACTGCCATCAGCACAGGTGGCGATATACTCTGTGTAAGCTTTAAAAGGTGTGACGGCATTAGAAATAACGTGAACCACAGACAGGTACCGCACGCACGCACGTCATGGGTAAGCGATTAGGGCGTCAGACTTATAACCCAAAGGTTACCGGTTCGACTCCCGAACCGCTAGGTTCGTGGGGGGAGTAATTAAACAGTGCTCTCCCCCATCCTACTCCATGACTGAGGTACCCGGAACATTGGGGGCTGCCCCCTTGCAAGGGTAAGGCATACATGCAATTTTGTTGTGTGCAGTGTACACTTGTGTGCTGTGGAGTGCTGTGTCACAATGACAATGGGAGTTGGAGTTTCCCAGTTGGGCTTTCACTTCGCTTTTACGCATGCATGCACGTACACATGCACACATACACACACACGTATGTGCGCACACACACATGCACACACACACACGCACACACACACACACATACACGCACGCACACACATACACACACGCACACACTCATACACACACGCACACACTCATACACACACGCACACACTCATACACGCACGCACACACATACACACACACACACACATACACGCACGCGCACACACACACACACGCACCTCTGTGGTGCTGGGATGGTTTATGTCTAGGCTCATTAGCCTCCCACTTCATATTAATCAACCAACATGATATTCCTCCCCATGTGCTCGTGTGTGCACGTGCGATCAGCAGTCTGTCTGTCTGTCTGTCTGTCTGTCTGTCTGTCTCTGTGTCTGTCTCTGTGTCTGTCTCTGTGTCTGTCTCTGTGTCTGTCTCTGTGTCTGTCTCTGTGTCTGTCTCTGTGTGTCTGTGTGTGTGTCTGTGTGTGTCTCTGTGTGTGTGTGTGTGTGTGTGTGTGTGTGTGTGTGTGTGTGTGTGTGTGTGTGTATTTAATATGACGTCCAAATGATCCTGATTTCATTGCCATAGGTCCAACAAATCATAACTGAATATCTGCCACAACCCACGGACTTCACCATTTCTGTGGTGAGGTGTAAAAAAAAATGCTGATAAAACAAAATGTTGTCTGAGTGTACTGTACATGAAAGAAGCCCCATTGTGTAAATAAAATAAGACATATTCGCTCGCAACACACACGCACACAGACACAATATAACAAAGCCACACTACAAAACCAGAACAATGCAATAAGGCGTCATACTACGAGAATGACAAAAAAACAAAAGCTGGGCGCGCATGGCTTATTTTAAGGCTTTGCCTTCTCGTGAGGCCACTGTTGAGGGCTGGCTCCGACTCCAAAGAGCCAAGTCTGGCTCAGCAGGCTCCTTGTGTGTTAATTAGGCTCCCCACTAATGACTCCAGGGGCTGGGGAAGAGAGGAGAGGAGAGGATTGGGGGGAGCAGAGCTTGGAGACCCAGCGGTGATTAACTTATTTAAGTGCAGGCTCCACCTTCAACTTCCTCTCTCTCTCTCGCTCGCTCGCTCGGTCTCGGAGCCGCCGTGAGAGTCTACGGTCTGGAGACCGGTAGTTCGGTAGTTCCGGAGTCGTAGTTCTGCGGCAAATGGGGTATGTGCAAATTCTACGCTCAGAACAAAAGCATCAACAAGAAGCAGAGGTTGTAAGGATTTCTTCAGGGATACTCAGCGAATTGGAGAAACATTAAGAGATTCTCTAAATGTGAAGCAAATTGGGCAACCAGATGGAAAGTAAAAACGATTCAATTAACGTGTTAACAGTGATGGTACAGCAATGAGCGGTGACATGGTTTGACAATAACCACGCAGACTAGGGATGTCAATAATTAATTATAAGTTATAATTAAAGTTATAATCAATAACTTCAGTTGATTTAAACGTTCAGCGATTAAAAAAATGAATTGCAATTAATTGCAGACTCTGCTGGTGGGGGGGGTTGTTACGAGGAGCACTTCCTCTCTCCCTCTCTCTCTCGCTCGCTCGCTTTCAGAGCTGCCGTGGAGTCTACAGTCTGCAGACCGGTAGCTCAGTAGTCCCGGGGAACAAGTTAAAAATGAATTGATAATTTGCATCCCCAACACAGACGCATTCCAATGTCACATCAAAGAAACTGAAAATGTGTCGTCAGCAAAGTATCTTCCAGAATGAACTCGGTGACTTGTTCTCTCTGGTTGCCTCTGGTCGGGTCGTTCAGTAATAAGGCTTGTTTCCTGCAATGCCATGAGAGCCAGCCCGTGAACAGTGCTAACGCTGCTGTGAGCCAGTTCGGGAATGCAGCGCACGGCACGCGGCCAAAAAAACTAAAATAAATAAATAATTCAATCGATGACATGACACACACACACACACACGAGCAAGCCCAAGAGTACTCCAATGCTGTTCATGTTGCTGTAGCTGCCTCTGTTGAAGCAGTGATTGCAACCAGGGCAACGTGTACCACAAGGGGTACAGTACACACAAGCACATGGCAGGGGGTATGTGGAAAATGTTAATAATAACAAATGTAACAAATGCCAAGAGTATAGTCACATTGGGGTAGACAAAGAGCTATAGAGCATGAGTGCAGGGCTACTCATGATGCGACAAAATGGCATAAGGGGCACACAAGACAAAAAGGGAAACGCTGTTCGAGCTCAGCTCCCTCACCAGTTCCTCAGCCTCAAAACTACCAAGAAAATACATCTGGGCATGACGCAAGGGAAAGAGCCTTTGGCCAACTGTACTTTTTGCAACACACACACAGACACAAAATTTCTCTTCTGAGTGTTGAATACAGAGTACAGGGCCATGCTCCAGATACCCTCCCTTTCCCTGCAGAACCCTCCCTTTTCCCCCGCAACCTCCCGACCCACCCACTCACTCACGCCTGATGGAAGACATCTAGCTGGAGAAAGTACAGAGGGAAAAGTGCATGCATCGAAATCGGGGTTGCTTTCCTCTCCTCGCAGCTCGACCTATGTGGTCGCCGTGAAGTCTCGGTAATGTATCTGGAAGCAGCACATGTTTACATTTAGAGGCCCTCCCACCATCCACCAGAGCAGAGGAGAGAAATGAGAGGCGAGGAGAGAAGCAGAGGAGAGGAGAGAAGCAGAGGAGAGGAGAAAGGAGGAGAGGAGAGAAAGGGCAAGAGAGGAGAGAAGCAGAGGAGAGGAGATTGAGAGGAGAAAGGAGGGGAGGAGAGGAGAGGAGAGGAGAGGAGAGAAGAGAAGAGAAGAGAAGAGAAGAGAAGAGAAGAGAAGAGAAGAGAAGAGAAGAGAAGAGAAGAGAAGAGAAGAGAAGAGAAGAGAAGAGAAGAGAAGAGAAGCAGCCGGCTAACAAATCACCAAGTCCCTTTCCGTTCTCCTCTCTTCCCCTCTTGTACCCGGGCCCTCTGGAAAACATTCCAAATCCTTAATCTATGCCAGCCAATGGTATGGAAGAGAAAAAAAAACAGGACCAGTCAGTATGATTGCCCATTACAAAAAAATGAACATAATTTGAACCACTTGCAGTGCCAGCCTGAAAACCTTAGACTAAAGTAAGACCTCTGCCATTCACAGCAAAAAAAATCATCCTGGATTGCAGGAGAATTCTCTGTGTAATTCAGCATAAGTGTGACTTTGATGAAAAACACAGCTCTTTTGTAGTAAAGATGATGGGGTAGATAAATACAGTTGTATCCCTTTCATTATTCAACAAAGAGATGGGAGAGGAAAACAAGGACACTATTTCTCATAACTTCCATGTCTTGCTAGGTCCTTCATCTTTGTCTTGTGAGGCCATTCTAAAAGCATTGGAGTGTCCACCTAACTGTAGTACAAGGTTCCTCATCCCGTTCCAATGACACCTGCCACAAAGGCTGGAACTGGAAGGCCAATGAATAGGAGAAGAATCCATCTCCAACGTCATTGTTTACACTTTTTATCTTCCATCCGCAAACTGTGCGGCAAGAATCAGTGCATTGTACATGTGGCAATACAAAAGCCTCCAGAACATAATAAGTCTTGTGACTTGTCAACAAAGATCCTCCTATAGAAGATCAAGGCCAAAGGACAGCACACAGCACATACATACACAAGTCAGCCTCAAGTCATCATAACATTGCTTTCGCTACCTGGGCCAATTGTATGGCAGTGTGTTCTAATGTCTAAAGGGCAGTCATGGGTGAGCGGTTAGGGCGTCAGACTTGCATCCCAGAGGTTGCCGGTTCGACTCCCGACCCGCTAGGTTGGTGGGGGGAGTAATCAACCAGTGCTCTCCCCCATCCTCCTCCATGACTGAGGTACCCTGAGCATGGTACCGTCCCACCGCACTGCTCCCCATGGGGCGCCACTGAGGGCTGCCCCCTTGCACGGGTGAGGCATAAATGCAATTTCGTTGTGTGCAGCGTGCAGTGTTCACTTGTGTGCTGTGGAGTGCTGTGTCACAATGACAATGGGAGTTGGAGTTTCCCAATGGGCTTTCACACTTTCACTTTCATGTTGGTTACACAAGCAAGCGAGTGAAGCAGTGGATGTGGGGTGTTCCATTTTTTTGTGTTGGGAAGCGGTAGCTAGGCGGTAGGTGGAGACATAAGCAAGCGAAGCGAGTGGCCAGTTGGCCAACAGGGTAAAAAAATTGAGTTTGGTTGAAAAAAATGTACTGAGGAGCGAGGTCGTGAAGTGGTAACCAATGACATTGCTTGAAATGCAGGACGTTGGAAAATGGCAAATAGTAACATGCATTTAATCATGAATGTACTTTAAAATGTTAAGCAGTCACGTTGGTTCACATTATACCTCAACACTGCTATCAAAATGAGTGTTAAAAATTCGGTGGCCTCTTAAATTTAAAATCTCCCCGACTGACGTTCGGAACACGCCCACTCAGCGCAGTGCTAGCGTTTCGAGGCGTGAACAAATCACTTGCATGTAAATCCGCCTTAAGTCATAATGGGATTTATCACCCATTCCTGATCAGTCTGTAAAAGGATTTCTTTAACACCTGGTCATTATTTGCAATATTTCCCAGAGGCACACAGGCCTCTGCCAAGCCAAAATATCTGTTCTGTTTCCACTTACACATTGAACTCGTTCTCCCGCAGAATCTCCTTGAACCTCTTCATGAAGATCCTCTCGCTCTCTGCAGCGTCGAGCAGCCCACGGTCTGGAATAGCATGAAAAAGCAACAGGAAGGCGGTTACGCTTCTTTAGATGAACCAGCGCCAGCCAGGCAATTCATCATCTCCGACGGAACAACTCAATGAAAGTTTCATCACAGGTGCTCTGTGAGTCATTCTCAAAGACCTAGCGCTAGAACTGTCTGTCTTTCTCTTTTTCTCCCCTCATACCTTGTCTCCTCTCTCTCTCACTCTCTCATGGGCCTCTAACAAAGACTATCATGAGTCATTCCTTATGTCTGGCACAATTATAGAATGCCAACTGCAGGCAGGTGAGTCCAAACAAGATGGTGCAGTAAAACAATGGTCTCACCTTGGGATTCGGGCGTCTCGATTAGGGAAGACTCGTTCTTCTCTCTCCTCCTCTGCTTCTCGTCTTCCCAAATGGCCTGCAGTCCTGGATTCCTCCCGATCTGATCTGCAGAGAGGATTTAAAAAAGGAGGAATAAGCACTCTGAATGTCACTGACAAGCACTAGTACTGGCTGTTATCTTGTATCTCTTGGTTACTCTTATTGTTCACATTCTTTGGTATAAACAATAGGGCTAGGTCCAAAAAATAAATAAATAAATAAATAAAAAATAATTTAAAAAATCGATCCATGATCCAATGTCGATTCACATTCGAAAAGTGCGATATCGATTCAAAAATTGTGGATTGATCTTTCAGGATGATTATATTTTCTGTAGCTCTCTTCAACATTTACGTAGGCTACATGCACAAATACACATGCGCTGTTTGTATAAATAGTGGCAGTTTTTACTTTAAACCATTTATGGATTTTGAATTGTGCAGCTTTCGGTTGTGCAACGACCCTGAATTCTTAGAAATCTAGGCATAAATGGGTTAAAGTGACAACCCAGCATTATAGAAGATGGAATCAAATTGTGGATCTAATTGGATCGTGAACCTCTGGATCGGAATCGAATCAATCCAGGAAATCCGGATTGATTCCCAGCCCTAATAAACAATGCATAAGACACAAGATCCAGAAAGTTTTATGTCTATTTTTCAACCACTTAACATGTGCAGAACATGTAAACAACGATACATATTTCTGGAAACTCAAAAAGGTTTGAGAGGAACAGCCAGGCAAAAGCTTGAGGTTGAAGGCCATATTTCTATGTCTGTTCAGAGACTGAGGAAAACACAAGTCAAGTCAAGTCAAGTCAAGTTTATTGTCAATTTCTTTACATGCACTGGTCATACAAAGAATTTGAAATTGCGTTTCTTGCTCTCCCATGCAGACATAGACTAATCTAGGTAAGGACATAGACAGTATAGACATAGACAGTACTCATACATGGACATAGACAGTATGGACCTAGACATTGCTCATACAGACATTTAAAGTGCAACACTGTCTGCAATACCATATTATTGCAAAAAAAGAAGCAAATATGAACTTTAAAACAACGCTCCATTCTAATCTATGATGTCCAGCTTTCCACTACTTGGGGGATCTTTTGAGTGAGGTATGTTGACACGGCTTACATATCCAAAGACCTAATAAGCAAAACAGACAAACAAACCCTTCCGTTCCAGCTCAGCCAAGCGGCCTGTCGGCTCCCCACTCAGTTCAACTTTCATGTTGCTGCAAATAAGCCACTTCTCGTCAAGCCTTGTTCCTGTGTCCACTCATCTTCCCCTCCCTCGCTCGCTCGCTTTCCCCCCCACATCAGCCATCTGTCTACCCGCCTACCCGCACCCCTTATTTTGCCCTCTTAGAGTGCCATCTCAAATGCAAATACACAGACTATAAGAGGTTGGTGTATGCTCAGTGAGGCTATAAGTGGCTGGCATCTCTCTGATGTGATGACGTGTTCCTGAAGAGCACAGCAGCTCATAGTCAAGGAGGCTCCTACTGGGTCCTACAGCTCATGGTCAAGAAATGGCCATTTCTGAACTCGGGCTTGAAAGCAACTCTGTTTGCCGGGTAGAATTCAGATATGTTCTCTTTAAGGTTAGGGTTCATCAAATGGTTGGTAAGATGGTAATGATCATCCACAAACTAGCCCAACAGGAAAAAGGAGACAAAGCCAAAACGTGCCATTTCAGCCTGAGTCCTGAGGCTTCTGAAATCTGTCTCAATCAATCCAGAAGACCAACGTTCAGAATCTTTCTGCGAACCAGACCTTTCTAAAAAGGCAAAGACCCTACGAGATTGAAACATTGAAACCGAGAAAAATGCCTTCAAAGCCTTAGCATTAGGTTGGATAGGCTAGTCACTACAATTTTGGCATAGCTATATTCTAAAAGGGGACACATTTGGAACATGTGGCTTTGTCAAAAGACAAAGGAGGAGCAATGAAGACCAATTTCAGTCTGAACTCAATTTTGACATAACACGTAGTCACTGCACTTCGCATTTATAGGGCAGTATGCATCAACTGGTAGCAGACAAAAAACAATAATGTATTGCCGTGGTCTCCAATTATTTTCCCCCAAGTGCGAAATTATGTCACGCAAATAAGGGCAAAACAAATTGCCCGACAGTATGGCCACAGACAGCACACATATACAGCAGGTTTTCCTTTGCTCCAAACTCATGGCGGGCCAAATGTTTGCCATGTCCAGGCCGAATCTGACACGGGACGACATTTGGACACCACTGATGTATAGTATGAGAAAAGGTATGTAAAAGGTCTTTACTCTCAATCTCCAGGCGGTTCAGGATGTCCACAGCCACAGCGTCCACCTCCAGTTCACATGTGCTCTGCTTAGTGACCTCCTCCAACACCAGAGAACTGGAGAACAAGCAGGGAAGACACAAAGGTATGGACGGGTTGTAACTGGCTTCAAAAGGTGTATGCACTGTGTGTGTACCTGAGGATTGGCATTCTGTAAGTGCATGTCAATGCAAACGCTCGTTATAAAAATGTACATTTGAAAGAAAGAAAGAAAGAAAGAAAGAAAGACAGACATAGACAGTATAAGTACAGCAGGTATGTCTGACAAGCCAAGGTAGTCCCCTCACCAGGGAATTGCGTCCTCGTCCCATCGGGTGAAGGTTCCCCCCAGCACGCTCTCGGAGAGCTTGGAGCTGTTGGGCGTGTTGGTGTTCCAGGGCATGCTGGGACCTTGACTGCCTGCCGCCAGCGTTGACTCCTCTCCAGCTGGACAGAAAACACATAAGATTGCTGCATGATGCAATGGCATCCAACTAAGGAGAGCAGTTTATTATTCACAAAAAAAAACACCGGGACACAGTCAATCTAGGAGGAAGATGCAAAATATTTTAAGCAGTGTGTCAATTTCATCACATTGCAGCACCGAGGCCCCTTTGACAGAACTGTGTATCATGTTTCCACATATTATCTCCTCTCTGCCTGTGCCTTTATGTGAAGACGTCGTGAACGCGTGTGAAAGTGCCTTTGTGTCTGTGCACATGTGTAAATGAGGTTTCCCACCCCCTTGTGTCTCTTCCAGAATTAGGTAAGTGTAATTAATCAATTTTGATTGGGGGGGAAGTGAAATTAAGATATTACATTACATTACATTTCATTTCATTACATTACACTTTTATCCAAGGTGACTTACAGGTTTCTTTGTAAGTACAGGATATTGGTTACAGTCCCTGGAGCAGTGTGTAGTTAGGTGCCTTGCTCAAGGGCACCTCAGCCATGGAGTGAGATAAGTAGTGGAAGGGTGGGATTCGAACCTGCAACCCTCTGATCTTAAGTCCATCTCCTTAACCACTAGGCCATGGCTGGCCCTTAGATTAGATAGAAAAGACATTGATAAGGGGTGGGATATTTTAGGGCAGTCATGGGTGAGCGGTTAGGGCGTCAGACTTGCATCCCAGAGGTTGCCGGTTCGACTCCCGACCCGCCAGGTTGGTGGGGGGAGTAATCAACCAGTGCTCTCCCCCATCCTCCTCCATGACTGAGGTACCCTGAGCATGGTACCGTCCCACCGCACTGCTCCCCATGGGGCGCCACTGAGGGCTGCCCCCTTGTACGGGTGAGGCATGAATGCAATTTCGTTGTGTGCAGTGTGCACTTGTGTGCTGTGGAGTGCTGTGTCACAATGACAATGGGAGTTGGAGTTTCCCAGTCAGCTTTCACTTTTTTTCACTTTTCACTTCACATTTGATCAGGGTTTTAAGACGTTTACTAACTTTCAATCAGAGCTGAGGGGATTTTAATCCAGGCCAGACATGTGTATAGTTTGGGCAGCCTAGTGGTTAACGTTTGATGTTTTTCTGAGACACTCCTCGTTTTGCCCACATTAGCCTGTTGAAGGGTAGGCAATAAACGGTAAGCACCCCAAACTGGCTACATCTCGGCCCTCCAACATGGTAACCAAGATTTTCTTTTTCTGTTTTATGAGACTTTTAACCTCTCCTGTTTTCATAGACGGGGTCAGTGAAGAACTAAACAGAGGAAGTAACTGACTACACACAGGTGCAGAGGTACCCCTCCACATTAGAAACTCATTTCCTGTGAGATGCCCTATATCCTTAAGGCCACCTTTTACATGGGGGGGGGGCATGGTGTGTGTGTGTGTGTGTGTGTGTGGATTTGGGGATGCAGTGCATTTGAATTGAGGATTACCTAAAAAGTTAATCTGAAAGTGTGTGTGTGCGTGTGCCTGTGTGTATGTGTGTGTGTGTGTGTGTAGCTTCCTCAAGCACAGTTAATCGGAGGTCTAGGGGCCCCACCTGCTCTGGCCCCCGGTGCCCCCCGTTCCCCCCGGTCCCCTGCTGCTTCATTAACCCCCTGGTCACAGCGGGGCCTGTGATGGAAGGGGGCCCCCGCCTGCTACCTGTCCTCCCAACTCATCTCATCTCAGCTCCACACCGCTGGATTAACCTTCAGTCAACATCAAACACCACCACCCTCTTCTCTCCTCTCCCCCTCCATCCCCTCCTCTCCCTCTCTCTCTGGCCCAATTCGAAACAGGGAAGGCAGCTGTCCTTCCAGTGAGCTAACTGGACATCGAGTCATGAAGTGTGGATCGAAACGAAAAATTGCTTTATTTCCTCTCTCGGCAGTTGACTGCATTTGTGGGCGTAACGAGGATATTTCGAGGATACATCAGATGCTGACTTCGCTGCCTTGGTACCCAACATGCTGTGCGCCACCTCCCTCTCAACCGGAAACCTGAAATACAAACATGGCTACTACCCAAGCTACTACCTTATCATACTCTTTATTCTGACACTTATGTATGTAGATATTGAAAATCGAATGCATAAATCAACATTGTAGTATCTAAATATGCTGTCGCTAGATCTATTTATAGCCTACTTTACGATTCCGCCGTCTGACGATCATTCGCCGTTCAAATAGCATGCGTAAGCTAAGCGCTAACGTGATGAACGTAACTCCCGCCATAGAATCGCCGTAACACTCGTTAGTGCCGTTCGCACTCGTTAGTGCCGTTCGTAACGGCTGCCTCATCAGCTAACTTCACCTATCTGATCAGTGACATGTTTATGTAGGAGGAGAGTCATCGAGTCACTGCCTCCCGTTTCGAATTGGGCCTCTCTCCCCCCCTCTTGTTCTCTTCCTCTCTCAGCACAACAAGCTTCCACCTTCGCTGGCCCTAAAACCACACACACCCATCACGGCCAGCCTATTCTCTCCTCACCTCTACGTTCACTCTCCCTCTTGCTCTCTTCTTTCCTCCTTCTCTCCCTCTGTCAGCAAAACAGGCGTCCACCCCCCCACCCCCCCACCCCAAACACCCATCACTCACAGCTGTGAGAAGTCACAATGCACAGAGAACAGCACGCCATGAGAGAGAGAGAGAGAGAGAGAGAGAGAGAGAGAGAGAGAGAGAGAGAGAGAGAGAGAGAGAGAGAGAGAGAGAGAGAGAGAGAGAGAGAGAGAGAGAGAGAGAGAGAGAGAGAGAGAGAGAGAGAGAGAGAGAGAGAGAGAGAGAGGACGGGAGGGGAAGAAAGAGTGGAGGAAGGAGGGAGGGAGAAGAAAAGATAAATATCAAAAAGGGGAGTAAATACTGGAAGAATAACACAGGAAGTAAGGGGCCCTAGAGGAGGAAGTAGTGCAGGAAGGGGGCGGCTACAGCAAGCGAGGAAGAAAAAAAGAATTAGCGCAATCACCAAAACCACACACACACACACACACACACACACACACACACACACACACACACACACACACACACACGCACACGCACACGCACACGCACACGCACACACACACGCACACACACACACACACACACGTGTGGACAGGAACTATGTGAAGTAAGAATCAGTAAAGGAGAGCCAACATGACCTTTGATCTCCTTGACCTTTGACCCTTGCCTAGTTAAGTGGAAGGAGAGTGGGCAGGATGGGAAGCCTCAGAGCATGCGGCATGCAGCTAGTGCTGGTGTGGTCGTCATAGCAATAAAGCCTGCACCAGGGGCGGATCTAGGCATCTCGGGGCATCAGGCGAAAAAGAACTATGGGCCCCTCAAAAGTCATTATATAGTCTTAAAATTCTGTGCTTTGGCGCCATTTTAGTGTTTTGTCTCGTATATATCTTCGATTACTTTACAGAAATGACAAATTAAGATCAAGCCTATTTGCTGTGTGTTCACCACAACTGGTGTGACCGTTGGGGCCCCTATCAAGGATAGATTTGGTCGGGGCCCTAGGCAATTGCCTAGGTTTGCCTGATGGAAAGTCTGCCTTTGGCCTGCACGGCCTATGATTAGTGTGCCAAACACCTCGCACAGCCAGAGATTGGGGTGGGAAACAATGAGCCTATGAGTGGTAAGACAGGAGTCTGCACAGATGTGATTGGTAGATAAAAAAGCCGGCACAGCACACTGTGGAGTGTGTTTGCGTGTGTGTGTGTGTGTGTGTGTGCGCGTGTGTGTGTGTGTGTGTGTGTGTGTGTGTGTGTGTGTGTGTGTGTGTGTGTGTGTGTGTGTGTGTTTGTGTGTGTGTGTGTGTGTGCGTTACAACCTTCTTTAAAAAGTGTCAAAAAAGACAAATGTGTTGTTTACTGTTAACCGAAGGATTTTGAACACAGACGTCAACGACATCATTAAACCAAGTGGCCAAGTCTCTCAGTGGGCAACAACAAAATCCCACATCTTAGAGGAACGAAATAAAAAAAATGGTAGTAACCCGGTTGCCATTATTTTTAATCCCTCCCAAAAAATAAAAAATAAAGCTTCTCGTTTTGTTTCAGTTATATACAAATATATTAAGTCCAGAAAGTTTCCAGATTCCTTTCTCGTTCCTTGAACCGGTTCAAATCCCAACCTGTAAGTCGCTTTGGATAAAAGTGTCAGATAAGTGTAATGCAATGTAGTGTCATGTCATGTCATGTCATGTATGTAATGTAATGTAATGTAATGCCTTACCTTGTTTTGGGCGTCGTCTGAACTTGACGGCCCCCAGGTTGAGGAGGTTCATGCCGTAGAGGTTGTAGTCGATGAAGAACTGCAGCAGGTAGGGGATGTGGGCCTCGTGCGGCTGGAAACTCTTGTTCATCACCGCACCTCCCTGGAGCAGCTCACACACCCTAACACACACACACACACACACACACAGACACACACAGACACACACAGACACACACACACACACACACACACACACACACACACACACACACACACACACACACACACACACACACACACACACACACACACACACACACACACACACACACACACACACAGACACAGAGACACACAGACACGCAAGGAGATAAATAGACACATTGAGTCACATACAGCTCCTCCATGAAGAGTCACACCATGACATACACACACACACATTGCATCACATCAAGCAGCTACATTAACCATTGGTCCTCCATGAAGCAGTTCACACAATCTCACACAATCTCACACACACACACACACACACACACTCTCTGACACTCACTTCAAACATCAGCTCCATTCATCACCACTCATCCCTACACACGGTCGACGGTCCACACTCCACACACCCTGCGAGACAGCCCTTGCAGACAAACTAACACACTCAGCCATTATATCACAGAGACAAACTACATGCAACACACTGCTATGCTGCACTACATTCACTAGTGTTGCCCAGGTCCCTAAGGCTAGCATACTACTAATGAAGCTGAGAACTGACCCTGTCTGCAAGTTTTTAGTGTAGACAGTGCCATTCTAATCATAATTGACTTGGTGACTGGAAAAAAAATGTGACGGCATGTTCAAAGCTCACTAATGGGGAATTAACCTACTCTACTGAAGGTAGCTTACAATGATTGTCTTAGGATCCTCCTAAAGAAACCAAGGAGTACTAGAGCAAGTGGGTTATTCTGCAAATTTGGTCTAACTACTTTTATGGCACTGTTAAGAAATCTTACCTTTAAGCTCATGAGCAGGCTTGATTGTGCAAAAAATGAGCTTATCGCTCAATTGGATGATCCAAGTCGTAGCTCTGTAAGATATATGTCTACTATCTGGGAACACTGGCATGAATGCCTTCACTAGCTTCCTTTTATTGTATATGCATTTTTTTATTGTATTGTTGATGTGTGTATTGTAATGTGTCCAATGTGGGCCCTGAGCCTGTAATAAAGTTTATATATACTAGCTACTCTACCCTACTCTAACCATCAATCTTCACAGTTTGAAAAAAAAAAAACGCCTGTTAAACCGCACATAGGTAACTCAAAGTTCATAAATTTGCCTGATACATCATGATCTGTTGCATTGTGTTGGTATAACCAGAGAGAGTAGAGAGAGAGAGGTTCCATTGGCCCATTGTTTCCTGGTTCTATTATGGCCCCCCTTAGGCAGACCTAGGCAGACCTAAGGTCTGTTCTATTCATTGTAGGAGCATTATGACACAGCCCTTTAGGCAGACCGGAACCTGGTCGCGTTAGGTGCCCATAGAAACCTATTATGTTGGCATATCTCTATACTTAAAGAATCTCTGGTATGACCCTGCCTTCCCCCATCAGCTCTAAATGATAAAAAAAAAAATTCTCACTATTTTTTCTAATAACTTAATGTTTTATTGTCTTTGACTCTACATTCATTCTTGTTTCCTTTCTTTGTACTTTATTTTTTTCCGTGAAGCACGCTGAATTGCATCCGTGTATGAAATGCGCTATACAAATAAACTTGCCTTGCCTTGCCTATAACCCCGGGCCATTTGAATTTGATCTGGGTTGTCAACGTGTCTGGACATGACCGCTCTAGGCTGAGGGTGAGTGCTGTGTGTGTGTGTGTACAGACAGTAAACATGGCGGCGGGTTGATACTGATACATTGTGGCTGAGGAGGGGCTAATGGGGAGGTGCTGAGGAAGGCAGAGAGAGTTCCACTGCCCCTCTAACCTACTGCACGCAGACAGACACACACCCAGAAACTCTCACAGGACACGCACACATACACACAGACCTCCACTGCTCTTTTCAACAACTAAAAATAGATGCAGAGGGCAACCCATCTCTCCTGCACAACCCCCAACCCCAATCCCCCTGGCTCACAGGAGCACACTCACTCACACATGCACACGGCACCTGTGGGGACCTCTAATGCTACCAAGGCTTGACATTACATTTTTCACTCACCAGCCACTGTGACTAGTGGTTTTCCAGAGTAACTACCAGCAGCTATCCAGCTATTCTACTAGCCACATATTTTATACAATTTGTTTTTCTTTATCATGACACTACATCTAACCTTTTTCTTAAACTTCAATACAAAAAAAATGATACACAAAGGGCAGACAACAGAATGCAGGTTACTCTGATATGTCATTAAAAGGAAAAAGTTACCAATCAAATTGGCTAGTGACGCTGAAATTACTCCCAGACACAGCACAGTTTTACTAGCATTTGGTCGGTTTGCGAGTGCCAATGTCAAACCCTGACTGCTACAGTTCTTCTAAGATCATCATATGTAAGCATACAACCACACACACACACACACACACACACACACACACACACACACACACACACACACACACACACACACACACACACACACACACACAGGTAGGAGCCCTTTTGGGCTCACTTGTGCCTCTTTTCCACTGCTGTTTTTCCGGTAGGCCTACAGTTTGACACAGCATGACTCAGCCGCCACTTTTTGCTTTTCAATTGGGCACTACACAGATCAATTGAAGAGCAAAAAGTGGCGGCCGAGGCACACTGTGTCGAGCTGTAGGCCTACTAGAAAATCAGCAGTGGAAAAGAGCCATTGGATTGGCGGTTTATCATGGGCGTCAAAGTTGCTGGCATATACTGACCTCTTGACCATCTGAGGGTTGTACAGGTAGATCTTCATGAAGGGCTTCTCTTTGGCGTGGTAGCCATAGAATGGCCTGTCCAGGGAGAGAGAAGAGAGATATACAGTCAGTCTTTAGCTCAGCTTTAACTGCTGAACACTCTGATCTTTTGAAAGACCCTTTTACATTACATTACACTTAGCTGCAGGTTCTGGTGACTTGAATGCCGGCTTGCCAATAACTGCCCCCCTGTACCCATGCATTGCGCACCCTTGCCCATGACTGGCCCACATTCCCACCAATGCTGCCCTTTGACTTGGTGATGATGGCCCTCCGTCGGCCAATGATTGTGCCCCAGGCAGCCCACCATTTCCCCCCTCCCTGTGGCCGGAACTGCCCTCTCTTACTGTCTCTCTTATAGGGCTTTCAGGCAGACCAGAACGGAGCCGGTGTCGGTGCTCGCACCAGTTACGTTCAGCACTAAAGTGTTTGTCTGCGAACCGCCAGTGTTCATACCGGGCTCTGAACTTTTTCCGCACGTGACTGTGTTACCCGGATGAACCTGCTGACGGCCACGCTGTCGTCACGGTTCGCAGAGAAAAACCTAGTATTTTGTGGTTCGTATTGTGAACCAATTTTCCGGTTCGCGAACGCAAATATCTGTGGCGTGAACACGACGGCCGGTTCGCGATTAGGTGCGGGAACGGGCTCCAGCACGGTTCTCAGTCGGCCTGAATGCGCTATTACAGGCCAACCAGAACGGTGCTGGTGCCCGCACCAGATACGTTCGGCACTCAAGTGCTTACCAGCGAACCACCGGCATTCATACTATACCAGGCTCTGAACTTTCCAGGAAGTGATTTTGTGTGTTACCCGGATGAACCTGCTAACGGTCACGTTGTCGTCACAGTTTGTGGAGGGAAACCCAGTACGAATTTTTCGGTTCGCATTGCTAACCAACTTTCCATTTCGCAAACGCCAAGATCTGTGGCGTGAACACGCCGGGCGGTTCGCGCTTAGGTGTGCGAACGGCCACCGGCACGGTTCTCAGTCGACCTGAACCCGCCATCTGTGCCCTGTGCCCTGATCCATGCCTACTCTCCCATGCCCAACAATGCCACCCTGGCCCATGGCTTCCCACCCTTTTTGAATGATTTTGTGGGGGGCTTTTGAGCTTTATTTATGATGGGACAGTGCCGGAGGAACAGGAAACAAGTGGGGGGAGAGAGAGAGACGGGGAAGGACTGGCAAAATGACACAGGCCAGAAGTAGTAGTGTAGTAAGTGTAGTAACCTAGTGCCCTACCGTTAGGCCACGGATGCCCACCCTTGCCCTTGCCCTTGCCCTTGCCCATGTCTGCCCCACCTGCAAGGCAGCCGTGGTGGTGAGTAACTAACTTACATGCCGGACACCAGCGTGACCTTGAAGACGTGCTGGTTGCCAGAGGAGGGGTTTCCCATGGCCACGTTGAGGGCTCGGTCGATGCTGAAGGCCACCTGCCTCAGGTAGCGCCCCTGCTGCTGCTGTGGCCCCGCCCCCTGCGGCCCGTCGTACGGCACATAGATGTAGGGAAAGACGCCGTGCAGGTGCAGACATGTCTTCTGGCCTGGAAAACATACAGCAAACATAAACACACAGTCAGAACTCAGTATCAATGTAGGCAGGTCGTTGTGCCTGGGACACAGACAGACAGACAGACAGTTTTGAGGAGTACAGTACATCTTGCAAGTCGCTTAAAGCCGAAAACACACAAACACACAGCAAGCACACAGTCACTACCAATGAATACGTCTCGAAAGCCTTTGAAAGCCAGACATGACTTCTGCCCGGTAACATGCAAATAGATGTAAAGGACATCATTCCTCAGGTTTTTCTGTATACTTTATTCTCTAATATTTTGGAGCGATGTGCCCTTCTTAAGCGTGCAATGGCGAATTTATGTAGGATTCAGCACCCCTTAAAAAGTTTGAAGAGGAAAAACAGGCGATAGTGCAACACGTCAGGTGTCTGAGCAAACAGTGAGTGGGCAGGTTTACATATAGATAAAGGGGCAGGGGGGACGCTGTGGCGCTGTAGCGCAGTGCGCCAAGCCCCCCACATTTGGGCTCGCATTGCCCACAGGGACCTCAGTTTGAGTTCTGGGTCATTTTTCGACCCTGCCCCATCTCTCTCTCCCAGTCATTTCATGTCTTCTCTCACACTGTCCTATAATAACAAAGGCCAAAAAGCCCCCCAAAGCCCTCATACATGAATCAACTTTCAACATTCACCATAGGCTACCTACAGAGTGTACAGTGTAGAGTACAGTAGAGTAACTTAATTATAAATCCACAGGGGGAGTCAAATGCTACTGCTCAGGGCAGCGCCCCCAACAAAGTACAACTAGTACAGTATAAACCAGGTGAGGATGAGGAGACATAATGGCAGATACTGAATCTAGACAGATTAGAAACCCCTCCTGTGCTCAATGGGGTGGGATGAGACACACACACACACAAACACAGTAAGAATCATTCAAAAGGGCAAGGAGGTGCCCTTTTTAAATGTCAACATGACAAATCTACTGGAATAAACCAAAGCATGATGCCTGAGCTGTGATGGACAACGTCTCCATATTCATCCCGGTATTCAACAGAACAATCTAGTGTGCCAAATGCCTGACCAATGAACGTCCATTTTTCCTATTCAGGGGTGCATTTCTTGAAAACATAGCTGCTAACTGCTAACTTCATCAGCTACTTTGCTGTTTGCAATGCAATTTCCCATTGGCAACTACCCAAGTTGCTAACCAGCTAACAAGAGAAACACACCCCAGATCAGTGACGTAAATTATTCAGGATATACATTTTCTGCTGATTATTATGCAAGAAATCTTTTTTATAGTTATTCAAAGGATGAGGCGTCAGCAAAAAAAAAATGGCATCATGTGCTTTCTAGCCACACAAAGTATCTCATGGGCTGCCTCTGAGGCCATTTTCCGGTGCTAGACAAATGAATTACAAGCTGGGGGGCGTGTATGGCGCTTCTGATTGATTGGGCCTTGCTCGTTTATACTATAAGCTTAATCAGCAATGGGGGCAGCAGCCCCCAAAGCCCAGAAGCCATCTCATCTTCCCATTCCTCTGGTGGAAGTGATTGCTTGTGAGGTCACCAACGGTGCGCTCCCAAAAATAGACCAGGACGGGAGCACGTCACCCCCCCCCCCCCCCCCCAGCCCCCCCGCCGACCCCTCCTCGCCCTACCAACTAGCCATCCTGGAGCTCCATTAGGGCACCCGATCGGAGAGGAGAGCCCATTGAAAACCACACGCCTGCCGGCAAAACCCCAAACACTAAAAGCCTTATTAAAAAGATGAGATGCCCTGCAGTGACGTTCTCGGCTGGACGCTTTCCCAGCTGCCATTGACCAGGAGAAGAGGGGCAAGCAAGCAGCACTTTTAAAATGGATCAATAAACGGGGAAACATTTGGCTGGAGCGGGCCACTGCTATGCCTTGCCGCTGCGTAATGAAGACTAATACTCCACCATTAAGATACAACGGTGGAGGGGTTGAAGGGGGATACAGTATTTCTGTCTGACTCTCTGAAGTGGTAGAATACAGTAGGAGAGGGGGCAAGAGTGGTGGGAGAGGGGAGAAATGTCTGTCTTTCTGCAGTAGTGGTAAAAGGGGCGTCCGTTAGTCTGTCGGTCTGTCTGCAGTGTTAGTGGTAGGACTGTGTGTGTGTGTGTGTCTACTGCAGGAAGACAGAGACATACAGTGTTGGAAGGGGCCTGTCTGTCTATCTGCAGTGGTAAGGTAGGGGGGGGTGTCTGTCTATCTGTCTGCTGGATGAGAGCACCTATGACTTAAGAGATGAGCTATAAAGTGGCCCGGCGGTGGCACTAATGCCAGGTGTTCAGTGCTGCCTGGTGGTGCAATGCTGGCCAGAGGGCTGCGGAGAACTATGGGATGCAGAGGGAGGAAGCTTCCAATGTAGCCATGGTGTACAGGTCCGCATACACTCAATTAGGGGTGGGCGATATGACGATATTAAATCGTGAATCTTGATATTGAGTAAAAGATCGTCTCGAATCTGCCAAAGTGGAGAAATCGTATAGATCGTCTTGCAGTGAGGATGTTTATTATCAGTATCAGAGTGACGTTTTCTCACTTGTGTTGTTGTCTTCACTTCATTCTTTACATTATTGTATTCCAATTGTACACTTTATGAGAGTATCATCAGTGTGTTAACATTTTATTGACTGCAAATTACAAATTGCAAGTATATGAAAGTTGTTTTTTATTTTTTGGATGGAAGATCGTGATAAAAAATCGAAATCGAGATTTCATGTTAAAAAATCGTGATACAACATTTTTGCCATATCGCCCACCCCTACACTCAATCCTATTTCACAGCAGGCACGCATACCATCACCCTGGCTTATGAGGGTAGACCGACACAAATGTTTGAAAAGTAGAAAAGACGTGCTCATACTATCGCCTATCACTTGTTCTTAAAAGTTTTGAAATGGGTGCTGAATTGCACGTAAAGTGGACGAATTTTTGCTTATGGGCAAATGGGAATAAAAAATAATATGAAGCGGGCAGACACACAAGAGAAGACGTTTCCATTTCTGTCCCTCACTTCCACTTGCAGAAAGTCAATCACTCTACAGGTCTGATACTGATTTCATTCCACACAGCATACTCCCATCAACACAGACACCAACACACAAAGAGGGATACACAAACAAGCAAGCACACCTACAGCATGCCTTGAATACTCTGTCACACACACACACATGCACGCACACGTCTGCCCCCCCCCACACACACACTAAATGAGCGCGTTTCCCCATCTGTCTCCCCAGGAGGAAGCCAGTCATCGAGTGCGTCTTAATATGCGGCCTTGCCTCCTACACTTGCCTCCTCCACTTGCTTCTCGTCAGGATGACATCACTGACAACAGCATTATGTTTCAATATCTTGCAAAAGCTCAATTGTAGAGTCTTTTTCTCATTTGCAATTGGGATGGTGAATGAAAAACAGTCCCTCAAAAGTTGTTGTGGCTAGGCTGACAGCTGGGAAACTTGATCGTTTTCTCCACGGAGGAGGGGCCAGGATGCGGGACGAGGAGACAAGCGCAAGTGGAGGAGGCAAGGTCGCATATTTAAACGCACTCATCTCCCTGGCATGGTAATGGAGAGGCGAGTGGAGGCATGCACCAGTGCCCAGTGCCATCTGTGTGGCCGGTGCCCAGCACCTGTGCAGGCCCGACTGTGCCACACGCTGTGGCAGCCAGCTGTCGACAAGCTGGACGACATCAGACTGCGATGGTGGGCCCTGCCGTGGCTCAAACGGTAGGGCACTTCACTGCACTGTTACGCCGGGGACCCGGATTCGATTCCGGCGCCAAGTCATTTGCCGATCCTCCCGCGTCTCTCTCTCCCACTCACTTCCTGTCACAATTTCACACTTTGTCTAATACAGGGGTCATTCCACGCCAAATCAACAAGAGCCCGCGCACTTAGGTCTCAAAAAATTCTGAAAATATTACCAAGTGTACCCATGGTACTTAAGAGAAGCAACTGTAAATTTATTTCAATGTAAGATGTATACTCTCCGTGTTACAGCCAATTTTACTGGGGGAGGGGGGTGCCCATTTTGTTCACACTCTTTTTTTTGTCAAAGTTCACAAGCCGGTAGCTCAAGAACTAAACCATGTAGGAAGCTCAATTTTGGCATGCTGGTACATAGATAGGAATAGTTTGTTGCAAAACTGTCAGTTTTGGTCTGTATGATCCTGCATCGTCACGGCATTCCCTCAAAGATGATACAAATTGTACTGGAGTTTTTGGCTGTGCTCTGTTTAGGCCTTCAGAAGACATATTTGTGCCCAACATAGCCTCTTGATTTTTTTCCCTTGTAGAGACAAGTAGGAACACTCTCATAAAAAGCTGTAAATAGAAAGGAAACTCCATCAGTGTTTGACCAGAAGACCTCACAAGTCCGACAAATCATTTTGGGTGTCATTTTCAGAGCTCCAGAACCCCTTGTGGGATTGTCCACAGATTTTTATTTAATTTTTTTCTTCATTCTCCATGAATTCTTCTTTTTAAAATGCCAATGAGACTTGTCTTATGTGATGTTTTCTTTTGTAAATTCCACCCTGAACATGGACAAAAGGCAAAAAGAGAGCAACATGATTTCGATAACATTTAATGTAAAGACTAAATAATCAAATGCAAATTTTGCCCAGACATGATCACCCGAGAGTCCCTGTGCAGGGGTGCAGGTATCCCTTTCAATTTCAATGATTTCAGGAGCGTTCAATGTGGGAGCAGGTTTGCACACCAAAAGAGACAGTAGGTCAGGCACAAGGAGTCATGTTGTTACTTTTTTTGACCAGCAGATGGCAGCGGAAGAAACGCATAGAAAACATATTGCCCTCAATGTGCATGTTGGCCATGTTCAGGTTCGAAATTACAAAAGAAAACATCACATAAGACAAGTCTCATTTGCATTTTTAAAAAGAAGAATTCATGGAGAATGAAGAAAAAAATAAAATAGAAATCTGTGGACAATCCCACAAGGGGTTCTGGAGCTCTGAAAATGACACCTAAAATGATTTGTCAGACTTGTGAGGTCTTCTGGTCAAACACTGATGGGGTTCCCTTTCTATTTATAGTTTTTTATGAGAGTGTTCCTACTTGTCTCTACAAGGGGAAAAAATCAAGAGGCTATGTTGGGCACAAATATGTCTTCTGAAGGCCTAAACAGAGCACAGCCAAAAACTCCAGTACAATTTGTATCATCTTTGAGGGAATGCCGTGACAATGCAGGATCATACAGACCAAAACTGACAGTTTTGCAACAAACTATTCCTATCTATGTACCAGCATGCCAAAATTGAGCTTCCTACATGGTTTAGTTATTGAGCTACGGTCTTGTGAACTTTGACAAAAAAAAGAGTGTGAATAAAATGGGCACCCACCTCCCCCAGTAAAATTGGCTGTAACACGGAGAGTATACATCTTACATTGAAATAAATTTACAGTGCTTCTCTTAAGTACCATGGGTACACTTGGTAATATTTTCAGAATTTTTTGAGACCTAAGTGTGCGGGCTCTTGTTGATTTGGCGTGGAATGACCCAGAGGCATATAAGCCCCTAAACATGGAAAAGAATAGTGCAATGGTGTAGTGCGATACAGTGGTTTGGTTCTCCAACCTAAACCAAAGACTTTGGACTGTTTTCACTCACTCAGTCTTACAGATTCATAATAGACACATTACCATGTACACAAGCAACACCGGCGGCAAGCACGCACTCACACAAAAAATACGGTTACACTTTACTTGACGCATCGCTACATAAGTCATTCATAGCAGCCGACCGAACGTTATACACTTTGCATGAAGGATTCATGGCCGTTTCATGAGACGTTCTGGCCCTGGCACTGTAGTAAATCCAGTAGGGGTTAGATGATTTAGTGGTATGTGGCATGCAGAAGTGGCATGCCAACGGAAGGCTATGTTTTAGGTTGGCGGACACACATTATTCACTGACAGGTTAGGGTTAGGAATTGGTTTCAGTATAGGCACAGCCGACATGTTTATATTATAGGTTGGTGGACACACATTGTTCACTGACAGGTTAGGTTTAATTAATGAGTTTTGGTATAGGCACAGTTTGACAACGTGCACTTGGAGTGGCATGGGCTACATACCACCAAATCATCTGACCCCCCTCTCAAAACAAAAACCTGCAATGCTGCTTTGTTTAACTTTTATTTCTTTATCATAAGCTGCTGTCCTTCCGTCCGCTAGGTTCATGAAAGGTTTGGTATGAAACAATCATGAATGCTTTGTGCAGACTTTATAACAGCTGCTATGGAGGATGCGTTATACAGAAACACGTCAAGTAAAGTGTTAACACACACGCGCACACGCACACGCACACACGCACACACACACGTTCTGCATCACCATCTCACCCGTTTCCACTGAAGACTTTTCTGTACATCTGTGGCAGTGTGACGCACATTGCTTGCGACATCCTATTACTTTACATTCCATTGTGTTCAATGCAACCTACCCCACACTTTGAACTCTGCTGCCAATGCTGTGTCTTGTCGACTACAATTCGGGTGCCATATTTTGTCAGCACTGATAAACCCATTGTTTTGAGCATAATGGTCATGGATCGAAGATTATTGAATGTGTTTGTTCATGTGTGTGTAACGTGCCTGTGTGTCTATATGTATGGAGAGGGTGAGCCAACAAAATGGCTGATTGCAAATGGATTGTGGGAGGCCTCATACTGCTAGCTAGTAAATGCCCACATGGTTTACGTTAACCCAGAGACTCTCTCCCACAGAGGACACAGCTGCCGGGGGAGACAAGGACACACAAAGAGCACAAGTGACAAGTTATGACACCAGTGATGTCCTGTGGAAGATGCGCGCGCACGCACGCACGCACGCACACACACAATGAAAATTGGCACCATACAACATGTTGGTAAAAATTTGTCTGGTAGGTTTTTCGGTCACATAATAGTAGTTTACTGTTAAGTGGCTGGTGAATCTTACCATTCATTAAAGGTGACTGGTAAAAGACTCATATTCGCTTTAAATCTGATTTCCACCAAGAGTGTGTGTGTGTGTGTGCACTAGAGATCTCGCCAGTGCTGCTAGTGAGTGAGCGGTTACTCCTGCTTCAGTTGCTAGGTAACGGAGCTGCCAGCTAGACGGTGTGTGTGTGTGCATGCGTGTGTGTGTGTGGTGTCTGCGTGTATGTGGTGTCTGTGTAAAAAAAAGGATGCTGGCAGAGAGAGGGAAATATGGAGCAGAGATGAAGAAGGCGGGAAGGAAGAGAGGAAGAAATACATCGACACAGCCCAAATAAAGGACAATGCACACACTCAAGTCTGTGGGTTGTGTTTTCATATTACATTACATGCAAAACAATGCAGGTGATTACAAGGAGTAGAAAAGATGATATATTACTAGGACCACACACGGACACGCACGCACGCACGCGCACACGCACACAAATTGGGTGAAGAAAAATGGGCAGTCAATCAAGGGGTGTCTGTGATAAGGATAGAACAATAACCAAGGGACCGGGGGGGGGCAGAGAGAGAGAGAGAGAGAGAGAGAGAGAGAGAGAGAGAGAGAGAGAGAGAGAGCTACACGGCGAGTGTGAGGCCCTTCCTGTTCACAGCTGAAAGAAGCTTCCTCTTCCTCCTGCCCACCCTCCTTCTCCCCCTTCCTCCTCCCCTCCTCTTCTCTTCTCCTCCTCCCCTGTGAAAGAGAGCCAGCCGGAGAGGAGGGAACAAGAAGGAAGGGAGCTAGATGGCACTGGAGAAGAGAGGGGAGTGCAAGAAGAAAGGATAGCAGAGGAAGAGGGGAGGAGTGGAGAGAAGAAGGGAGGTGAGAAATGGAGGAGAGGAGAGGAGAGGAGAGGAGAGGAGAGAAGAAGGGGGTGAGAAAAAGAAGAGGAGAGGAGAGGAGAGAAGAAGGGAGGTGAAGAGGAGAGCAGAGGAGGTGAGGAGAGGGGAAAGGACATGAACTAAGAGATGACAGGGGCTGAGTACCGGGAGCAGTGGTGGTAGCAGTAAAAGCAGTAGTGTCGTGGAGATAGCAGGTCTGCTCTGCACTCTGCACGTGACTAAAGCTGAGCATGAGCCCAATTACACCTCTCCTCACGCTCACTTCCTCTCTCTCTCTCTCTCACACACACACACACACAAACTTTCTCTCACAGTCATTCCTCCCTCACTCACACACCAACACATTCCTTTCTCTCTTTCCTTGCTCCCTCACTCACTCACTCACTCACTCACTCACTCTCACACACACAGATGGTGTTACACACCCGGAGTCCCTCTTGTTGCATCACCACCTTTCTCTCTCTCTACTCTGTTCTTCCTCTCCTCCTCTTCTTCTTCTTCCTCCTCATGGGACAGTCTTCTGCCTCTACTTCTTTGTTTTAAAACTTACTTCCACCATCAGTCATGATATGGTCATGTCATCAAGGTCATGCATGTACACAGGGGTCATTAAGAATAAGCTTAGTCAAGTCAAGTGCAGAGAGATTGACACTGTCCGGCTCTGATTACACAAAAACACCACCGCCACCACCACCCCTCCTTTGTCCACCTGAATATCTTACCTCCTGTCCTCGCAATAGTACATGAATCGCAATGCACCCTGATAGAATCGCATCGTGGCATGTGTATCGTGATACAGATACAGATTGAATAGTGAACTCTTTGCCAATACCCACCCCCTAGAGGGTTCGACAGATGTATGGGGTTGAGAGAGATGGAAGAGAGAGTGAGGGCACACATCTTCTAGTAGAGTAGCACAAAATCGAGGCCGTACTTTTCCAGGAACCATGTGACGTCAGGTGAACGGCCCTTTAGGGGATCTTAAGGAGACTTTAGGTTGAGAATAAATGGAACTCCCTTGGCACTGTGGATTGCGGTAGCGCACATCTTGTGCAAGCCTCCACCAAACACCACAGAAAGACAAGAAGGAGGAGGGGAGGGGACAACGCCCCCTAAGGACACCGAACTTGAGCACACTCTTTTGCATCGGATAGGCAGAGTTTGATTTATTTATTATGTTGCTGGCTATGAGTATGTCCTCGATTTTAAGTCACTTTGGTTAAAAAAATAGCGTCTGCCAAATGTAATGTAATAATGCTTGGAGAGGGGGATGACTGTGGAATGGATGAGTGAAAGAGAAGATGCCCAGTGGATGAGTGAGAGAGAGAAGCAGGGGTGATCGTGAAAAAAAATCCTGAGCCTGAACTTTTTCCCCTGCTCTAGCGACGACAAGATACAGCATAGTGACGTAACGTAGGCCTATTTTGACACATTATTCAAACATTTAATAGCCTGTGTATGAACATTATTCAAGCCTGATAGTAGAAGAAAGCCCTGAACCTATAACACTTTCTGAGATAAGAATAACCTAATGGCTAATTATTATCAATGTTTTTATTTTTGCAAACTCTGTCAAGCCTGAAATCAGGCATGAAGCCAGAATACCATCAGCCCTGGAGAAGGGGGGGGGGTCCGGCGTCCGGTGGTGGAGAAGAGGAGGTCCACGTGCTCGTGCACGAGGCCCCTGCAGGTGTGACCTCCGGCACCAGGGTACCGCTGGGAGCCGTCAAGGGGAGCATAAATAAAGCAGACAGAGCAGATAAAGCAGCGCGGACGAGGTGGACGAGTGCACTGCACACACACACAGGGATCCACTGCAGAGAGAGAAGAGAACAACTGAGGAAAGAGAGACATAGAAGGCAAAGAGTGGAAGACAGTGAGAGGAAGACAGTGAGAGGAAGGAAGAGAGGAAGTCAGAGAGAGAGAGAGAGAGAGAGAGAGAGAGAGAGGGAGGGAAAGAGAGAGAGAGAGAGAGAGAGGGAGGGAAAGAGAGAAGGAAAGAGAGAAGGAATGAGGGAGAGAGTGGAGAGAGAGAGAGAAAGGAAGAGTCAGCAAAGTAGAGGTAAGACATGGAGAGAGAATGACAGAGAGAGAGAGAGGGAGAGAGGGAGACAGAGAGAGGAGCTGGGAAAGAGGGAGAGGAAGAAAGGGGAGAGGAGAGGAGGAGAGAGGATGAGGAGAGAGGAGGAGAGAGGAGGGGTACGTAGTTCCAGGTCAACTTGAGGGCGCCCAGACAGGTTTATCATGAGCCAGCGGAGAGGGTGATTGATGTGCTCTGCGTCGAAGCCGTGGGAGCAATCTTCTAAGAGGAGAGCAGCATCGAGAGTAAAAAAAAACACTGTGTGTCTGTGTGTGTGTGTGTGTATGTGTGCGTGCGCAAGAGAAAGAGGGAGGGAGAGGGGGAGAGGGGGAGAGAAAGAGGAAGAGAGAGAGAGAGACAGAGACAGAGACAGAGACAGAGAGGCAGCAGACAACGATATACTCATAACCACACTTTAACAAGACCCAGTCACCCTATTCACTGAACCGGATGTGAGGAGAAACAAACACTGGCTATGGTTGACCATGCAAGGGGCAAGGAAGGACACACCACACACACACGCACACACACACACGCACACATACACACACACACACACACACACACACACACACACACACACACACACACACACAGACACACACCTAGTTGGCAGTCAGCCAAGTAGGCTGGCCTGATGGACTGAGAGTTCAATGTGAGCGTGAGCGTGAGCGTGAGCGAGAGAGCGAGAGAGTGTGTGTGTGTGTGTGTGTGTGTGTGTGTGTGTGTGTGTGTGTGTGTGTGTGTGTGTGTGTGTGTGTGTGTGTGTGTGTGTGTGTGAGAGCGCATGCGTGAGAGAGAGAGAGAGACAGAGAGATAGAGAGATAGAGAGACAGAGAGAGAACAAGGCAGTCCTTACATTGCAAATGACTTCAGCTGTTCGGTTTGGGCGATAGTAATAGAAGCTCAAACGCCAGGGATCTCTTTGGTTAATGTATTAAGAACGTACCATAGAATGTCCTTCACTCCTTGCATGATGCACAGAGTATCTGTTCATCCTTCATCAATCTATTGTACATTTATCTATCCACCTACCTAGACCTATCCATCTATCCATCCATCTTAATACGCCAGCTAAATAGCCAGCCGCTACTGTAGGCCGTTTAGGCATTCTGCACACGCCTAACTCCCCCCATTTCCTTAATGAGACAACTGCAGTGGGGGAGAGGGTTCGCAGCACAGCACAGCGCAGCGCAGCGCAGCACAGCACAGCACAGCACAGCTCTGGTGGTGGTTCTTTTAGCCCATAGCCTAAGGCACCTGAAAAAAAAACGCCTGGCTGCTGAATGCCTAAGCCCATTTTGGGAAATGTGCCCTCAGCCTATAGAAATCTTAATAATCTCATCCTCTAAAGCACATAAAAAACATGAAATGACATGCATTTAAAAGCTAAAAGCTAGAAAGCATCTTGCATTGTAATGTGTTCATTCAGCTCTAACATATCCATATTTTAATAACAAATTCAAATTTCAAGAGCCTGAATGCAGTGTCGCGGGCATCAGGCTTAAATTAAAGTGGGTTAGGGTTTTAGTGGAAGTGTCAAGACAAAATTCTGCCACTGCTGTGCACCATTTTGCCGGTCGGTTGTGTATCAAGTGTCGCAAAGACAATTTGAGGAAATGCGCCCTTAAAATTCAGTTTGTTCAAAGAAAGTGCGATAAGTTATCCTAAACATATGTGAAAGTTAAAAGCATTAATTTAGTGGGATAACAAGGTACTGTTTATCATATCTCCCAATGAGCAGCTCAACCAGGGGGTCGACTAGATTGGGCTGGGCTACACAATGCCAGTGTGCCAGCCTGTGTGACAACGAGACACAGGCTAGAGACGATTTATCCCTTCTGGGTGCCTTTGAAGGTGGAGACAGTAAACTAGTGGACAGAGATGGGGCAGGTTGGGAGTTGGGACATGATGACCCAGGCCAGATTCGAACCCGGATCACCATCGGCATGCAAGAGCAAGTGCAGGGCTTAGGCGGGCCTGTGGAGGGCTGGTGGAAGGGCATGTGGTGTGCTGAGTCCCAAACACAGAAGGAGGCCGGTAAGGCAATATAAGGACAGGCAAGATCATGTTTGTAATATGGTGGTGTTTGTCTTTGAGCTGTGTTTGGGTGTCTCTCCTTTGTTCAAACACTAGTGAGATAACAGTGGAAGACTATCAGCTTAGAAGCGACAAAAATCTCAGGGACAACTGAAGGTAGCAGAAAACCGCAAAGAGAGAGAGAGAGAGAGAGAGAGAGAGAGAGAGAGAGAGAGAGAGAGAGAGAGAGAGAGAGAGAGAGAGAGAGAGAGAGAGAGAGAGAGCGAGAGCGCTCAGCTGCTGTTTCACGACAGCCCTGGACAAGGGGCTGTACTGCACTGGACAGGCATACTGAAGGCACAAACTTCATCCATGTCCATGTGCAAAACCAGACGGAGCGTCTCAGACTGACCACTTGGTGGTTATGACAGCCTGGGTGGTAAGACTACAGCGTGATAATTGCCTTTGTGAGAGAGAGAGAAAAAGAAGGTTATTTGAAGCTACAATGACAACAGCAGGCTGAGAAGCAGGTATATGAGAAAAAGTGTTAGCCTCGATTCATCTCTTCAATCTCTGCTCATTCTAAATGGAGACATCTCAGTCCCATGCTCCTCTGATGTCAGCTCTGTGGAAGCCCAGGCCAACACCAAACAACACAGCGAGTGTAAGTCAATGTCAACTGCCTACTGCCAAGCACCACAGCACTGCTTTCTGGTGGGATAAAATGAACAGGGGGCTTTTAACCCTTTCATGAATATATTGATTGAAAATGAGAGAGCAACTTCTGAGCTTCGCGCCATGCGCTGTCGAGGCTCAGGTTACAAGGTTGGAGGAAACGAGCGAAGCAACGAAATGAGAGGCCAACTTCTTTGGGGAGCTCCTTCTGTATTGTCTCATGGACACATCACTTAGAATTCCCTGGAAGAAGATATCCCATGGCCACCAAGACACTGACAAGAAAAGGGCACATTTTCAGCCCGATGACCTCCAGTCTGCAGCACCGCACCCAGACAGGAAAGGGTTAAAAAAACAACAATCTACCTCCTCTTGAAAAGCAAGTAGGATCTGTATGGTAGTGTGTTCAACATTGAGCCTGTGTGGGCGTACCGGTAGTATAGTGTGTGTGTGTGTGTGTGTGTGTGTGTGTGTGTGTGTGTGTGTGTGTGTGTGTGTGTGTGTGTGTGCGCGTGCATTGGGAGGGGAGGGAGACATGCAGACAGAGGAAGCAGTGAGCCGAAAAGACGGTGAGATAACGGATAAAGAGGGGAAGAGTAGAGCAAGCCTCTGTGCTACAAGAAAACCCACTTCATTATTGGTCTATTTCTGTTCTCAAAATTACACTTTAAACTACTGTATTTTAATTTTTTCTCCGGGAGACACTCCCAAACACCGAAAAACAAAGGCTCTGTCCCGACTTTGTGTGTCTTCAAAGGTTCCAAAAGAAAGGGGTTTTCTCACACACACACACACACACACACACACACACACACACTGTCTCAGACTGTGCCAGTGCAGCTATCGCAGGTGATGTGTGCGGCAGCTCTGTCACGAATCTCGACAGCAAGAGCCTGAGGCAGGATGAGCCGTGTGCTGTGCAACAGTCTGCTGCACTGTGAGACAAAGGGAAAGTCGCACCGCAGTGTGCTGTGCTGTGCTGTGCTGCGCTTGCGCTGCGCTGTGCTACACAGGGATGGGATGTAGCCTACTGTGCTGTGCTGTACCCACACAGGGATGTGCTGTGCTGTGCTGTGCTGTGCTACACATGACTGTGCCGTGCCGTGCTGTACATGGCTGTGCTGTGCTGTGCCGTGCCGTGCTGTACATGGCTGTGCTGTGCTGTGCTGTGTTGTGCTGTGTTGTGCGGTGCGGTGCGGTGCTGTGCTGTGCTGTGTTGTGCGGTGCTGTGCTGTGCTGTGCTGTGCTGTGCTGTGCTGTGTTGTGCTGTGCTGTGCTGTGTTGTGCGGTGCTGTGCTACACATGGCTGTGCTGTGCGGTGCTGTGCTGTGCTGTGCGGTGCTGTGCTGTGCGGTGCGGTGCGGTGCTGTGCTGTGCTTCCCATTGCCCACTCCACCCTTCTCTCCCCAAGGCTCTTTGGCTGCTGGTGTTCCTCATGACCCATTGGGATGCTTTCACTTTCTCTTTCCTCCCTTCCCCTCTTTCTTTGTCCCCCTCTCACACCCCTCTTCTCTCCCTCTCTTTCTGTCTGCCTGGCTGGCTGTCGCTGGCCATCTCTGCCAGCGTGCTTTAACTCTCTCTGGATAGCTAGCTAGCTAACTGGCAGGCTGCCCTGCTCCCCTTCTCCTTCACTCTCACACTTTGGAGCTGGTCTGCAGACTTCTGCTGCGCTCTCTCCCTCCCCCGGATCTCTCTCCCTCTCTCCGTCGGTTTCGCTCCCTCCCTCCCTCGGTTTCTCTCTCTCTGTCAGCTACATGTGGTTTTCCCCTCTCCACCCTCCTAGTGACACTCCCTGCTTATCTGTTGGCTCTTTCTTTTCGTCTTCTGCTCTCATGCCTCTCTCTATCCTCCAGCTGCGCTCCGTCTCGCTTTCTCCTTTACCTTCTCCCTCTCTACTTTGAATGCTGGCTGACAGTCTTGCTGGCACTTTTTCTGCTCACTTCTTTCATTCTTGCTGCCGAGACTCTCTCCCCCTCTTCCTCTCCCTCCCTTCCACTGACACTGACCTCATCACACATTGATTTCAGTACAGCAACTCCACCTCCCCAGTCCAGCTCAGCTCAGCCCAGCCTAGCCTCTTTGCCAGCCCAGAGGAGCGACACGTAGAGTGCATCTTAATATGCAACCTTGCCTCCTCCACTTGCGCTCGTCTCCTCGTCCCGCCTCCTGGCCCCTCCTCCGTGGAGAAAACGATAAAGTTTCCCAGCTGTCAGCCTAGCCCCAACAACTTTTGAGTTACTGTTTTTCATTCACCATCCCAATTGCAAATGAGAAAAAGACTCTACAATTGAGCTTTTGCAAGATATTGAAATATAATGCTGTTGCCAGTGACGTCATCATGACGAGAAGCAAGTGGAGGAGGCAAGTGGAGGAGGCAAGTGGAGGAGGCAAGTGGAGGAGGCAAGTGGAGGAGGCAAGGTCGCATATTAAGATACACTCCCAGCCAGTCACAACGCTGTACCGAGGCGACGTCGTGGAAAAATGGGGAACAGAAACGCATTCACTTTCGCTCTCTACCTCACCAACACACGCACACAAAAATCTCTCTCTGTCTCCCTGTCCTTCTATCCCACACACACACACACACACACACACACAGCTGCCCTCTTACGCGCACACTACCTCATCCCCTTCTCCCGCTCTCCCAGGGTGCAGTTGAGAAGCAGGCCAGCTAGGCTAAACCACCTTGCAGCTGGTAAACAGAGAACTGCCTGGACCTTCTCCTCCGCTTCTCATAATATGAGTCCAAATCCAAAACACAGTGAGTCATGAATTTGACCTCATCAGACACAGAGCTCCATGATAATAACCCTGGCCTGCTGGAAAGCTCGCAGTTCTCAGCATCTGCGATAAGTCTAGCACATTGAGATCGAGCGCAGGGGGGGGAGGGGGGGAGTAGCCCGTGATAGCATAGACTTGAACTAGGGTACCATGAAGTGTCTTTGTCATCTTTGCCATCTAGCATGTTAGAACAGGTCATTGAAGACAAACGGCAGTGCTAATCATTAGCCTGCAGGGAGCGGTTAATGGCTAACAGCTCTGGCTGGATGGATAGAGATTCTTGAGAAAAGGGGATGGGCAGGGCAGAGGGCCAATAAGGTGTTCAATAACATCACACTCTCACACACACACACACACACACAGAGTAGTGTAATGTAGTAGTGCAAGCCAACAGAGCTGTCTAGTAGGCAGGCACACGCACACACGCACTCTCTCTCGGCCTGTCTCTCTCTCTCCTAGCCAATAGGTCTGTCAAGTGTTCAAAATATGTATGATTTAAGTGCAAGTGTGTTTTTTTTCCATTGGTGACCATAATATAACAAGCGTCTTTCATTATGGAGGAGGAACTAACAATCACCAACATTCACCCACTTTCCCACAGTCCAGCAGAGAGAGAGAGAGCGAGAGAGCGATGTGATGGGATAATGCGATGAAGAGAGTCAGACAGACATACTGTAGAGACAGAGAGGGGGAGAGGAAGAGAGGAAAAAAAGAGAGAAAGTCTGCTTCGGCCAATTGCACAATCGCACAAGCAGTGTAGTCAAGATTGCAGAAAACATTTGGCTGTGTGGAGCTGCCGTGCCGTAGAGCCATAGCCTCCAGCCTTCCTTCCTCCTAGTCAGCTCCCACACAACCAGACAAAAGCCACATGTGTGTAACCCAGGCAGGAGGCAGGGCTCCACCAGGGCCTGGCTTCCCTCGGGCAGAGACCCAGGAGCAGGGGCCAGGGACTGGGGCAGCTTTGAGCAGATGTGGTGGGGGGTCACAGTGGAGGGTCGTAGGAGGGATGGAGAGATGGGGGCAGAGAGAGAGAGAGACAGAGATGGAGGGATGGGTTTTGGGGAATGCCTCCCTAGTGTAACCCCTGCATCTGTGACTGTGGCCTGCCTTTGCTGTGTGAAAGGGCTGAGTGCGGTCAGTCAGACGACCACATCCTTCACATGGGGGACCAGAGTCCACACACGCTCTACTCTCACCACCCAGGCTTCGTAACCACCAAGTGGTCAGTCTGAGATGCTCCCTCTGGTTTTGCACATGGACATTGATGACGTTTGTGCCTTCAGTATGCCTGTCTAGTGCAGTCCAGTAGTACAGTACAGCCAGAGATTCTTTAAGTAGAGCTATGCCATCGTAATAGGTTGCTATGGGCACCTAACATGACCAGGTTCCGGTCTGCCTAAAGGGGCGTGTCATAATACTCCTAGCATTGAATAGAACAGTCCTTAGGTCTGCCTAGGTCTGCCTAAAGGGGGATTTCACCCACCTCCCCCTTGCAATAATAGAACCCGGAAACAATGGGCCAATGGAACCTCTCTCTCTCTACTCTCTCTGATACAGCCCCTCGTCCAGGGCTGTGGTGAAACAGCAGCTGAGCTCTCTCTCTTCCCTCTTTCTTCTTTCACAACACAGACCAATCGTCTGTGTACTGCGCTCTGTGATGTGTAGCATTGAGGCATGCCGTGAATATCAAATCGTGGGCACAGGCTGCTGAGAGAGAGAGAGAGAGAGAGAGAGAGAGAGAGAGAGAGAGAGAGAGAGAGAGAGAGAGAGAGAGAGAGAGAGAGAGACTATATGAGAGAGGATGAAAAAAAAGGTGTGCAGAATGATAACGCCACACAACGCAGTGCAGTTTTGAATATGCATCCTTCTTTTAATTAAACGGGTAGATGCATCTCTGAACAGGGTATTCCACCTCCTTTATGCAAATTCCTGTGCTCTGCACTCCTCTGTTGGTGGCATTGAAAGCAACCAGAGGCCTCATTTAGAAACAAGTTAAGCTATTAATAGCAGTGGGGATCCGAAAAGCCCCTGCACCCCTCCCCCCTCCATGATGAGGGCGCACGTGAGAGTGTGTGTGTGTGTGTGTGTTTAGAGAGCTGAAAGAATCCCAATAAGCTGGCACACACAAAAGCACTGATACAGTGGCTGAGGAGGAGAGAGAGAGAGAGAGAGAGAGAGAGAGAGAGAGAGAGAGAGAGAGAGAGAGAGAGAGAGAGAGAGAGACAGAGAGACAGAGAGACAGAGAGATAGTGAGAAAGAGAAAGCTGATGAGAGATTTAAAGAGTGCTTGTCAGAAAGAGCAAGAGAGAACACTTAAGACAGAGAGACAGAGAGAGACAGACAGAGAAACAGAGAGAGTGAGAGTGAGTGAGAGAGAGAGAAACGCCCACGTCAGCACATTCCATGCAGCTTTAAGATGAAAACAATAATACGCTCACGCAGTGGAGACACCTATAGCCTCTAAAATATTACACCACCAATACAGTTCACAGCAATCTGAGTCAGAGGAGAGCAAAAGAGATGGAGGGAGGGAGGGCGAGAAGGAAGAAGGAGTAGAGGAGGATGAGGGTGGGTGTAGGGGGGAGGAGTCGTCTGGGTTTAGTTGGCATGGCATGAGACGTCGGTGGCATTCACTCGTCTCCAAGCTCACAAAGTCTCTGTGCCAACGCTCTCTCATGTTCTCGTGAGGGCTCAATCTGACGGGAACACACAGCAACAAGCTAGAGTTAGCACAGTCGCCACATATCAGAAACATGGTTACAATTTGTAGAGAAAGCAATGTGCCATGTGTACAGTGTCTCCGTTTCATTCAGAGCAACAGTGCAGTTACGTGCAGTTCAGTATCTTGAATATGAGGCTTATCCAGGTTAAGATCAAATTCGGGATAAGGCATTTATAAGAATACTGAGCGGTATATCCCGATAAGGCCTTTATAAGAATACTGAGCGTAACATTCCGGTCTACATTCTTGGCCGCTATAGAATTCTCATGTATGTAGCCTCGATACCAGCAACAACTTTCATATGTTTATATGTTCAAACACAAATTCGGAATACTTTAATATCCCAGTCATATTCAAGATACTGAGTTTAGGATAGCTGATACAACATTACCTTTTTGTGCATGTTGTATCCACTGGCAGTAGGCTAGTTTGTGGGTCAAGCCTACCCAGTCAACAACAACCACCCACCCACCCAACCAACCCTTCCACCTTCTCTGCCTCCTGCAAGATGGCAGACCGAGTAACATGCATGTAAGACAGTGAGTGCGTTCCAATATGCGACCTTGCCTCCTCCACTTGTGCTTGTCTCCTTGTACCAGGAAGTAATATGTCATGATGACATCACTGACCACAGCATTATATTTCAATATCTTGCAAAAGCTCAATTGTAAAGCCTTCTTCTCATTTGTAATTGGGATGGTGAATGAAAAACAGTCCCTCAAAAGTTGTTGTGGCCAGGCTGACAGCTTGGAAACTTTATCGTTTTCTCCATGGAGGAGGGGTCAGAAGGCGGGGCGAGGAAACAAGAACAAGTGGAGGAGGCAAGGTCGCATATTGGAACGCACTCCAAAGCTGCTCTAATCCACTCGACCATAAGGATCCAGCCAGACTATCCTTCTGTGTAAAAGTACACCGTGAAACCCACAAACGGATTAACTGGTGAAAGGGGACAACAGAGTACACACAAAATGCACCAAACAGCACTGGTACAGTACATTTCCAAACGTACATGTCCAACAGTATGGCAGGGAGGACCCATGTTTTCAAGTTGTGGACACCAAATTCTGGCTGCAACATCCGAGTGTAGCAGCATAAACAGAGAGCCATCAGACCAGGCCAGAATTACTATTTGGTGAGGCTGTGCAAATTGTAGCCTCAGTTTCCTGTTCTTAGCGGACAGGAATGGCAAGAGTATGGTCTTCTCCTGCTGTAGCCAAAGGTTTGAGGTGTTGTGCAGAGATAGTTTTCTGCATACCTTGGTTGGAACAAGTGGTTATTTCAGTTATTGTTGCCTTCATATCAGCTCAAACCTGTCTGACCTTTCTCCTATGACCACCTCTCCATTCAATAAGGCATTTTCAAGCCACAGAACTGCCACATATGTCTCATTTTCGGACCATTTTTGTAAGTCCTTGAAAGTGTGAGTAAATATCCCAGTAGATCAGCGTTTTTTTAAATGCTCAGACCACCCCGTCTGGCACCAACAACAATGCCACGTTCAGTCCCTTAAATTACCCTATTCTGATGCTCGGTTTGAACTGCAGCAGATCGGCCTGTCCATGTCTATGCGTAAATGCATTGAGCTGCAGCCATGTGATTGGCTTGGAAATTCCCATCAATGAACAGTTCGTGCGCGGAGTGTGTATATCCTCTACGCCACTTCTACAGTGGTTGCGCAGTGGTGTCCCAGAATGCCCCAGTGAGGTAGGCATGGCCTACATCTGCCTGCCTGTGTGAGGGAGAGTGCTGGCTGGCTGGCTGACTGGATAGCGGCTGCCTCCGACTCTCCCCACGGGCCTGACGATGCACAGTGCAGCCAGCCAGCCAGGCATTTAAGGACACAGATGGTCTCCACCATTTATAGCTGCATGCAGGCCTAGTCTCTCTCTCGCACGTACGCACAGTTACAGAAAAAGAAACTGCAAGCCTTAATTTAGGCACAGCTGCTGAAGCAGTAGGTACGATAGGTACAGTGCTGAGAATGCACGAGGTACCTGTGGAGTGCCAGTAGGTGAAAGGTATATGAAACCGGCCAATGGTGACTGCGAAATAACAACAACAACAACAACAAATATTGGTAGTGTGCATCAGGGCCACCAACAGCTTTGGCTGGGCCCTGGACAAACTTGTCTTTAAGACCCTACCCCACCAAATACATGCAATGTAATAACCAGTCCTAGGCTCCCTCTTTCACTGGGCCCCGGACAACAGACCCCTTTGTCCTTCCCCAGCTGCATGAACAATGTGGGTGCATGTGAGTTGGGGGGGGGGGGAGTGTCTCGCAACAGACCAGTTGCAGACTAGTGACCTTGACTGTGGCCTACAGAGACGCTGGAAAAAACAAGATGAGCCCAGGGACGCGCTGCGTGTGTGAGCAGACATATCAATCAGGCAAGTATGTGTGTGTCAAGTCGACAGCAGAGAGAACAACCCGCTCCACTCCACTCCACTATACTACGCTTGGCACCACTCTGCGCCGCTCCAATGCCTGGTGCTTCAGTGCAGGAGCTTACCGATGGACCACAGCAGTGCACAGCATCCGTGGCGTAACAATTGCACTCAGGGCCCCACGGCAAGACGCCGATAGAGGCCCTCGTACAGCCGGCCAAGTACACAATAGAGCCCCCAACACCAGTGTGAAAGGGCCTTGGGCCCCGGGGACTATGCCCTGCTCACACGACTCATAGCCCAACAGCCTGCATCATCCGCCCCGCTACGCCCCACCCAGCCGCTCCGAGTCATCATGATCAATCTGAATCAATATGAATGCGAGTCCACAGCTGCAGTGGTGCTGCTGGATCTTGAGAGCGAGCAGCACGGCTACTTTTGGATCTTGCAACTGCAGGCCACAAATCAGAGAGAGAAAAATGTGTTATCCCTCACCTGTGTGTGTTTATTTTGCATCTGTATGAGAGCGCCTGCAAGAGAGAGAGTGTGTGTGTGTGTGTGTGTGTGTGTGTGTGTACTGCTGGCCAGGGTTTCATTGCAAATCAATAAGGAGTGTTTCTGTTTCTGGAAGCGATGGCCAACAGACTGCTTGATCCACTCTACCCCACACACAATCACGTGCACACACACACACACGCACGTACGCATGCATGCATGCATGCATGCACACGCATACACACGGCATGTATTCCATGTATAAGAAAACCTTCTGCTAAGTACTGCTAAGGCCTATTTATGCAGAAACAGAATAATGGGGCAGACTGAGAGACAGACAGACAGCAGTCACCAGACAAGTGCAGTGTGTGTGTGAGAGAGAGAGAGAGACAGACAGACAGAAGAGATATAGAAGAGGAGGGAGAGATATGATATGTTTATCAGGTGATCGTGATTCAAAATTCTTATTTTTCATGCCAAACAAACACACCCTGATATGAATGTGAATGAGAAAAGAGGTGGGGATGCCAAGACAGACAAAGAAAGAAAAAGAGGGTGAAAAGAAAAAGAGGAAGAAAAGAGAAAAGAGAAGGGGAGAGTGGTGGGGTGGGGTGGGGGGCGCGAAGGCTTGTTGAGATAGATGAAAGGGTAATGCACCTGACATCGATCAGCCATGGCTCAGTGCTGTTGACTGGAACAAAAGGATTCCCACTGTTGCATTCCAGAGGTCCCCGTCCTATTCTGAGACCCCACCCCCCACCCCCTCAAAAAAAAACCACATGCTGAGGACACTATTTAAGAAGCACTTCTGCCCCTCTCTGCCCCTCACTCCGGACCCCCATTACATTGCAATGTCACTGTCAAACAAGGACTTGACGCTGTGTTATGCAGGTCATTTAGGAATGAAATGTCAGTTTCACGACACAAATGGTGCTGGGCAAACAATAGAGAAAAATGTGCTCCACGCCATGGAGTCTGAACACGGTTACTGCAGGGGGGTGTCACACAAGGTGTCAAAACACAGAGGGAAGACTTTATGAATGCGGACGGGCCTTGAACTTGAGACCAAATCCTATAGAGCCTCCAAATTGTATAGGGGCGCGATGGGTGGGTGGTGGACTTGCCTTTCTTTTAGCTGGAGAATGGAAGTGGCATGCCAACACAGGAGCGATGGGGGATCCCCTTATCCTCTCTCTCTCTCTCTCTCTCTCTCTCTCTCTCTCTCTCTCTCTCTCTCTCTCTCTCTCTCTCTCTCTCTCTCTCTCTCTCTCTCTCTCTCATAGGGGCTTTACGCTTTAAAGGCACTTTAATTGCCGTCAGTGTCAGAGTAAGGAGCCCCTGCTTCCTGTTGTGGGCCCCCTCCACAATGACATCAGAACTGAGGGGGTGGGGGAGGGGATTATCTTTCCCCGAGGGCCAAAGTCCGCCGGAGCATTCATCAACGCCTGTCGCTCACTCCGCACCGTACCCGCATCGTACTGCACCGCACCGCACTGCCCTGCACTGCACTTACTGACCTGCCCACAGAGCTGCAAATTCATTTCTATCGAAGCAGCACGGGCTGAGGAGAGATTCCTTGCAACAAGCTTTTTATGCCGGTATTTATACAGAAATACTATGGACAGAGGACAGGACAGTCGTGGTTGAGAGAGAGTGAAAGATGGAGCGAAAGAAAGAGAGAGCGAGAGAGAGAGAAAGAGAGAGAGAGAGAGAAAGAGAGAGAGAAAGAGAGAGAGAGAGAGAGAAAGAGAGAGAGAGCGCAACAGAGAGAAGCCTATCGACAGAGAGAAGAATGGAACCGACAGCAGAGAGAGAGAGAGAGAGAGAAGACAAAAGAAAGAAAGAGAGAGAGAGTGTGGAAGGCTAAAATCCTAAATCCTTTGATCGGTCTAAGTAAAAGACCAGGTAATTACAAGCCTGAATGAAGCACAGGTGGGCGGACGTATAGAGAAGAGAGGGGGGAATAAAGAAGAGGAGGAGGACTAGAAAGGAGCAGGAGGAGGAACAGAAAAGAGGAGGAGAAGAGAGAAGAGAAGAAGTGGAGGAGGGATAGAGAGGAGGAGGAGGAGGAGGAGGAGGCATAGAGAACAAGTGGAGGAGGGATCTGAGAGAGGTCCGGCTGGGCTAATGATGATGAGAGCCACCCAGGCTTATAGGCCCGCTCATTATCCCCTTAATGGACAGCAGTGGAGGAGGAATTCCATCACAAGGCTCTAACTGGTGCACCCTCCCCTCCCCTCCCCTCCCCCAGGGTGGAGGGGGCCTGGTGGGGTTTGGGGAGGCGCAGGGGGGCAAGGCGTCCACTTCATCCCCTCTGTGAGCCTCTCAGCTTGACCCCCAGCAGCACCACCCACCCCCACCCCCTTCATTCAGGGCGATTGGTCACACCGACTCTCCCTCCCCTTTCACACACACACACACACACACACACACACACACACACACACACACACACACACACACACACACGGAGCAAAACAAAAACAACATGCCAGAGCCGCCACTGACAGTCTACACGCTGGAATGCAGCTTGTGCTCTGCAGTTCGAGCTTCTCCAAGAGGGCTGCAAGAGTACAGTAGCTACTAGTAGCCTTGTTCTCAAGACACACACACACACACACACACACACACACACACACACACGATCCCTCCGTCCACACACTTCCAAGTGATGACAAGCAGGTCATTCATCTGCAAGTGACTAGTCATAGTTGAGAAGTGTGTGTTGAAACAAGAGTTTATGGACTTAAGTTGTCTGAACTTGTCTGCATATAGAGGCCTCCAAGAAATCAGGAAAAACAACAGCCTAGCAATATACAGACTTGTATTGAGAGCACTGCAGATCCAACACTGTTTTTGTGTGCCGTGGAAAACCACCCCCCAAAGGCCACAAAAGACGAGCTGATGATTACCCACAGCAACAACATGGGGAAAACAGGAAAAGTGGTTTGAAATGACATACGAAAAATGTGTCAGAGAAGCTCCTGGGTCAAGACAGGACAATATCGTCGGCTTGCTACCAAAACCGCCTAAGTCCGAATTTGGTCGAAATGAGATTTTTGCATAAACTTACTCCCCTACCACAGCTGCATCATCCTGCCTTTCTGCCAGGGTCATTGATCAATCACAACAGTCACCAGAGTCAAAAATCTGTATGTATAAATTCACACACTGCCTATGAGAAAATGAATGACCAGGGACGTAGCTATAGGGAGGACAAGGAGGGCATTTGCCTGTAGGCCTAGGGCCCTCCTGCAGGTGGCAGGGGTAGGGGCCCTATTTATTCATCCTGGGGCCCTGTGCACAATTGTTCTGCCAATGTTAATGACTTGGGTAACTTGACTTAGCCATTTTTGATGCAAGAAGCAGTTTATTTACATCTGTTAAGAGTTTCTCTCTCTCTCTCTCTCTCTCTCTCTCTCTCTCTCTCTCTCTCTCTCTCTCCAAAGACAATGGCCATGTTTCAAAACTTCATCCTTAGACATCTTTCTCAGATAATCTTGTTACCACACAATGGTTGTAGCCTTACATTAATTAATGGTTGAGGCCTTAAAACGAATTGAGCAATCATCAATCATGTGTTTTAATTGATGTTTAAACAGGTTGATAGAAGACTGCCATAGATTACATCCTCTTATAAACAATGTGTTATGTCTTACAATTATGTGATAAGATAGTAAAATAGATTTTGAACAACGTTGGGATGATGTCACTAGTGCAATACTTTATTGCATACACAGCAGGATGACCTACTTCAATGTGTAAAGTATCCAGTAGTGGTTCTATACCATATTCTGAATGCCACGGTTGTGGTGTTGAAGTGGGAGGGGCACAGTTCTATGACCAGGTTACCTCGGTCATGGGCAAGGTTGGGAGGGTGGGGCAGTTCTATGAGCATGGAAAATAGCAGAAGTTAAGCAAAGATGATAAACAAGGAGGAGACAGTTCATGAGGAGGTACAAGGACCAAAGAAGTGCCCCACCCCTTCATCCTCCTCCATGACTGATGGGACCTCAACATGGAGATTGGACGCCACTGCACGGCTTGCTCTGTGTGGCACTGCAATCTGGGTTTGTCCTGATAAGAGCAATGAATGTATTGTGGCAATTGCTCTCGCACAATGACAAAAATAGTTTTACTTTGGATGAGAATGTAAATAATGTTTTTATTGAAAGCTAATATGACTGAAAGAAATCTGTGAAAGTCTGTTGGTAGACATGAGATTTACCAGCATGCTAAATTGTTACAAGGTCTACAAAAATATTTCAATCATTCGCCATTTCCAGGATTAAAGTTTGGAATAAAAATAAAAAAGAATAGTAGAACTATCAACATGATGTGCAGTGCATTGTTCTTGTTGTGCTGCATCAAATCATTTATTTTAAAGTGTTTTGTTTTCCTTAGGAGCCATTTCATGTTTGACTTGCAGCTTTACTCAAAATAAATAAATAAAATAAATTAACATCTGTTTGTAGTGGACCAATGACACAGACAGGATGACAGGATGATGCAGATGTGGTAGGGGAGTAAAGTTCTGCAAAAATCTCCTTTGCCCAAAATTATTAGGGGGGACTCACAATTGCTCTTTGCCCAGGGTCTCAGATTTCCTAGAACTGCCACTGATGTTTGGCGCCCCCTTTGGCGCCTAGTTTTTCCCTGTTTTCCGAAAAACCCAAAATCGGACTTAGGCGGTTTTGGTAGCAAGCCGACGATATGCAAGGAGAGAGAGAGAGAGAGAGAGAGAGAGAGAGAGAGAGAGAGGGAGAAAAGAGAGAGAGAGAGAGAAAGAAAGAGAGAGAGAGAAAGAAAGAGAGAGAGAGAGAGAGAGAGAAAGAAAGAGAGAGAGAGAGAGAGAGAGAGAGAGAGAGAGAGAGAGAGAGAGAGAGAGAGAGAGAGAGACTCATCACAACCAAGACTTCTGTAAGCCAGGCTCTCCACTTTCCCTGACCAAACATGGACTGTAGCCTACTACGAGGCAAAGCCAGTCTGCTTTACAGCATTGGCCTACTTCATGTTAACTAAACACAAGGCAAACAAGTAACTGCTTTCTTTTTGAAGGGCGTCCATGTTCAAAAATGAGTCTAAATGGGTTGAGGGTAAAGCATCCCCTCTCCAGCTGAAATATGACTAAATAGTTGTGGAAAAGAAGAGGCCTCGAAGTCTCGAACGGATGCAGCAGTTATCTGTAGGCTAATATCAACCAGATGGTCATGCCTACTCATTCAACAAATCTGACAACTTTACTTTAATCTGTGGTGCAGCCAAGAGTGAAAATCTTGTGGCTTCTGCCAAGAAATGCTACATCCCATTCTTGTGTTGTATTCCGGTAGTTTCCTATTGTGAACGTGCATAGCTTCTAAGCTCTTGGGGAGGAGGGGCAGAAACTGTTGACATCCGTAGCCTATGTTTTCGTGCGGAATGGCAAATGTTTCAATTACATCTTAATTACGTTCTTATTACGCCCCATATTCGGAGTCAATTGTTTAAAGGCCACGTGACATGACTCTTGACATCTTTCAGGTGGAGGATTATAAATGAGCAATGTGCGCTGCAACTCTACCACACAGCCTAGTCAGTAGGCCCTACTGCACATTCTCTGCACAACGAGTTCATGTGGGTTTGGTCCGTGACTCGTGTATGACCGCCTGAAGAAGTGAAAACAGTGAAAGTTGGAATGTCAATGCGTTCTTTCTTTCAGCACTGACTTTTTAGGATTTTTAGTCGTGACACATCAAAATCTGCACCAAAATGCCCAGTTAAAAGAATAAAAAAACAACGTATGTGACAAAATCAGCACTTTCACTCTCGATTTGCATGCTTCAAGGCACACTGACCCACAGCAAATCACGGTGACACAAAACAGATCATGTGCTTGCTGTGGCGTTTTGTTCATGTTGCACACGAATGGCCACATAGTAAACTGGATGTTGCAATTCAGCGTGCATTATTCTATTTCGCAGTAACATCTGTTTCATTGTATCATTAGGGAAATACAAATGAAGCTTGAAGGGTCATGATTGGAAATCAGGTTGCAAAAATAATCGCATCTGTAAAGTCAGTTGATATAAGACAGTACTTAGAGCTAGAATAACATATGAAATCGATTTCAATTCACACATGTGACTTAATATTCCGATTATAAAGTTGTTTGTTCTGTGTAGCCCGTGCTCTGTGGCGCTAGAGAGCACCGCGTGGCTCTGTTGCAAAACATGCACCAGAGGTCAACCCTGATTAAAAACCAAGCGCTATGGTCATACTTACCGCCAGGTGTTGCTCCGAAGACTCGAACAACTGGCACCTTCCTCACTCCACTTTCTCGGAATTCCGAATAGCACACGTCCAAATCCTTAATAGGACTGGCAATGTAATAGTCAGCATTGACAATGCGGACCGAAAACATGATTGATGATACTTTTACTTTCCTTGGACACAAAATGGCACTGTGGAGTGGGACACGCCTGAGGATTGGCGTGAGCACCGCAAAAATGTGCCGCCGACAAGACAATCAAAATACTGCTGCCTCCTTCACCGGTGCATGATCACAGTCCAACCCTTGGCTATTTTTGTAGATGCACACGGTGTGTCACTATACTGAAACATTATATTCGGTACAGAAAAGCCGTAATCCAACCCCCAGCTGTTGTGGCCATCCGCTGTAATGGAGGCTGGACACACTGCACTGAATTTCCTCTCCGCTTTCGGATATCGGCACTGCTGACGGTCAAGTACTATGGCCAAGACATTGCACCGAGCAAACAAATATGTGTTTTCACCCGATTGGCCTTGGCGTCCTGTTCGGTTGAACCTTCGCCCATGGTAAACGATAAAATTAGCTTTGACACGCTAGTCCGTTAGAGGCGTGCAGCTAATGTCCAAATTCACAGCCTAAAAACCGCAGCTCTCGAAAGTCCATGTAGATGGCATTGTGTCATAACTGTCTGTAAAGCCTTTCCGAACCTATCTAAATAGCGCACTGTGGCAAACTCCTCTTGATGGGGAAATCCAACGTATCAGCCTCCGTCTCGCTGCGCGTTAGCATTATGCCATTGCAGGCAACCTTTCCCTCTCTGTAATACGATCACAACACAGTTCGGTAGTTAACCCCGAGCAGCACCATACCCGCTCGGTAGACCCTCCCCTGTTTTCCACCCCCACCGCTAGTTCTACTCACTGGCTAGCTGAACCACTGCAGTATCCCAGCAACATTTGGATCGAGGGGCTCATTGTTGAGTCCCACATTTCCCCGAAAGAAACACCACGCTGTCGCGCGTGCGATTGGTGTTCCGAAAAGAACTCTGGAACGGCATTGGCCGATAGATTTACATAGGCGGGCCTTCATTTCGGGCGTAAAAGTCAAGAAGATTAAATATAAAGCCTGGAGAATGAGTGTGCCTTTCATAAGCAATGTTCTAACAAGGAATACCGGTATACAATACCGATATGCTCCATCGGCCAGTCAAAAGGCCACTCATGTGTCTCTCATGTAGCGGAGAATATTTGGAGAATATTTCGACGATAGGAATATGGACAATGGACAACATTGCAGCACGTCGCAACATCGTCAAGGCAAAACAAAATTGCGTTTTGAGCTTTTGACGACAACTCGAGGACGTTGAAAGAAAGAGTATTCGTTTCCGTTAGTTAACATTATTACTCGAAACCGTCGAGTACACATTTATGAATGACAAGATGAAAGCTCCCTCCAATTTAGGAAATATAATAAAACATCTTCCTGGTCTATCGCGATTGGATAGTGAGGGTTTTCCTCAAAAGATGATTGGCCAGTAAGAGGCATTTTCGCAAGGCTAGTCTTCCGGGTATTTAAACATAGAAAACCGTATTACTTTCTCTATATCTTTCTCTTTTATATGAAATCGATGCAAAGTTTACGTTAGTGTCAATGTAGCCTGGGTGTAGGAGACACATAGCTGTTAGCGAACAAAAACATAGGCCTTAATGGTTCACTAGTACTGTAATGAGTTCAGCAGCCAGGTTGTTCACTTAATCACAGCAAGCAGACAGGGCTACCAGTGTTTCGCCATTCATATAGCCGCTCGTTGCATGGACCAACTATGACAGTAGTGCTGAAATACATTTTAATGTTTTTTTTTTTTGTTAATTATTAACAACTATTACATTTTTATTATGCCATGAATGCCTAACGTGCTGGGTGAATGGCCATACACACTTGGCTACAGAAATGCTACCTAACTGAAGAATCGGGCCAACAGTGGGCCAGATAAAATTTGCTACCTGGGCAGGGCCCCATGTGTGGCTGGGGGGGGGGTCCATTGGAGCTGATTGTACACATAGGGCCAGGGCTGCTGATATTTTTGCCTGGGCCCGAGACAACACAATCTGAAAGGCAGCATTTGTCAATGCATAAGCTTATTATCGGGGACCCAATTCCTGGCCCCCTATCTCCCTGACCCCCTCCAACTGACCCCTTTGTCCCTCCCTGTTGTCTGAAATCCCTGCATAGGGCCCAAAATTTGCTGCTGTGACCCTGTTGGGGACCATAGAAAATGTTGGTGGGCGTGGGACACAAAGTTATTATCTCTGGGGCAGTGCCGAGACACTTGAAAAATATCAATTGGGCTGGAAGATTCTATAAGTATAATATTTGTAAATCCATTACACAGAGCCATCAACTCAACACTATAACCACCAGCGAAAATAGCTACAGAAGACTTTCCAATAGCACTCCATGATGCATTGTGTTCTAAAATGTTTAGGCCCTATATAATAAATTTCGCTGCTGCTGCGTCTGGAAACATGCTCTTGTGTTCGGAGGTTGTCCCGTAGGCCTAGGCTATTGCAGTTTTTCTGACCGCTCTAGTACATTTTTTTGTTTGATTTTTGTTTTTGCAGAATTCTTCACACTAATACAGCAGCCTCACAGAAAATCAGCAAAACTGAAAAGATAGGGTACACTGCAAAACCCAACATGGTTTGCTTAACTGTATACACTAACACACTAACATAACTGTTATAAAATTGATTGTTTTTGTACTAAAGGCATAAGGACATAAGACATCCTTTTCACACATGGATTGACCTCCAGAGGATGTGCTGGTGAATACCTGAGGCCTACACAGTGTTCAGACTGTTTCATAATCAAAGCAGACCAATAACATATTGGTGTGCGTAACCTTTTTTGTGGTGGCGACAATTTTTTTGTCACGCTGTCAATGTCGCTGAACCCCCTTATCCTGCATATCCTAAATATGATCAATGTGGGCCCTGCTTTGGCCAAACGGTAGGGCACTGGGTTACTACGCCGGTGACCTAGGTTTGATTCCGGCCCTGGTCATTTACCAATCCTTCACCCGTCTCTCTCTCCCCTCACTCATATCCTGTCTCTCCTCCACTATCCTGTCAAAAATCCCTAAAGAGTAGTAATAATAATTAAAAAAAAGATTATAATGTGGTTGAGATCCTGATTCTGTTTGGCCAATCTGTGCTCCATAAACCAGTGTTGTGCTGACCTGCCAGTTATTGGGTGGGGTTACGCTTCCCCCTAGTGTTAATATGAGGTACTGGATTTACACTGTGGGGAACTAGTTTTTTTATTGTAAATTTTCAACAATTACAAAGCATGTGAACATGAGACAGAGGACAATAAACAACAAAATAAGATAAAATAAATAATAATATCACAAGACAAAAAGAAAAGAAAAGCAAGATCAAACCTATCTAGTTCATTAATTAGTTGGTTACTCTTTGTCTTCACATATTTGAGGAATCTAATACAATCACCATTCATTCTTAAATGCCACGAGTACAGGAATTGCTTTCATACACATACATTTGTGGAGGAAGAGTATTCCTAAACAGATGATAACGTTGAGTATAGGAGCTCTGTCTTTGTGTAAATAAATAGGCTACCATATATAATTATATTTAAGTCAAAGAGACGAATGTTTGGAATGTTTTCACTATCTATAATGTTTTGACTATCTATGACTTATGCTAGACCCAGCCACTAGGGACCTTACACATCTAAGAATCCTGGTCCTAGCCTACGTTGACCTTGATCTCTTTCTATCTCTTCTTCCTCTGCCTTCCTGCTATCTCTGCGTCTCTTCTCTTCCTCTCCTTTTAAATCCATCTGTAACAATTGTGTTTTTTTCTCATTTGTTAAGCACTTTGAGTTGCATCCCTTGTATGATACAGTGCTATACAAATACAATTATTATTATTATAAATTATTACATAGCCAGTCATACACATGCAAAATATGTTACTGTACACATGCACATGAAACATAAGTGATCCTTGGTTTCCATATCTTCCCAACAAATAGGTGGCGACCGGCTGATGAAGTGTAGCCACTAGCGCCCTCTAGTGTTGCCCCAGAGGACACACTATGGCCTCTTTCTACATAGGACTTCACTATTACAGAGTTGTAAGTAGTTGTATTAAGTACTCTTACAGATGTAACAACACTAGTGGTATGATATTGCATTGTTTCAAGTTTGTAATATCAAACTGCTTGTGTTGTACTTCTCTAAAACTGAGTAGGCATTCAGAAACCATTGTGATAGGCCGACTGTATTTGTTATTGCAAATGTCCATCACATAACAGAATTTTAATTGTTAACGCATTATTAATGGAATGACAAATGTGATTGGAATTTGTTGTATTTACCAAAACATTCGGGCAGTATGGCACAACAAAGAGCGACATTAACGCATAAAATGAGTACATTCGTCTATCTTAAGAAGCCCATTGGCCTTCTCATCCATGCAAACATCTACACAGATACTCTACATACACACAAACCCAGTAATCACTGGGTTTAAACAGTTTGAACATTTTTTTCAAGTCTGTTAATATGGGCACTGATGTCTTCTTAAGCCCACAACTGGTTCCTTAGCTGAGTTTTGTCAGCAAGCAGTGAGTCCGATTTCAGGCGACCCCATCTTCACCAAAGGACTACGTATGTAGCATGCCCGTGTGGGAAATGGCTCAACAGGGTGATCGGACCAGCACAGACCAGGGTCTCTAGGCCTTCATACCTCCTGACAGAGCACGGTATGAGGTTGAGACACCTTTCACTATTCTGACTTCAGGCTCCACCACCTGGACCCAGGAGCCGGGGTCTGGAACTTCCACACAGGGTTTACGCTACCCTTTAAAAAAGACAAAGCAAACAGCCATTCACTTTGACAGTTATCATAATAATATGTAAGCGGTTGCAAATACTTTTTATGTAAGGGATAACGTTTGGCGAGTATGCCCCATGTTGCTTGCCCGATAGCTATATAGTCCAGTCATGTTAACAAACCAACTGCTTTTCTGATTTTAGAGATGGACAGGGACAATTTTGTGCTTCTGTGTCAATCTCATTTAGGCTACATTTTGAATGTCTGAGAGCAGGTCTTTTGCAATGTTTTCTCTAATCCGGTGTCTTTCTCTGCTTTCTTTCATTACACTGCATTACATTACATACACCCTTTATCCAAAGCAATTTACAAATGAGGACATAATCAGGAACATACAGAGTGCGTTTAGTGCGGAAGTGCATTCAAGTCTTTTGTTCTACATCTCCAACATTTGTCCAATGTTCCTCTCTTACCTTCCAGCTGCTACTGTGGTCATGAATGATGGTGGTCTTCCCTTTTGTCTTTTTTGTCTGTAATTTTCTCTTGTAGGCCTACGTTAAAGACAACGCAGAACTCCTTCTCAAACTTCTTACTGAGTTTCATACCATGTTCTTTCGATGGATTCTCCTAACCAAAGCAAACATACAGTAAGCATTTCCCATCTTACAAATTGAGGTAATAATTGTCGATAAAAAGCATATACTGTATGTTGAGTTTTACTGTAGTGTTGGCAAAAGAAGAGGAAGGATGTAAAATGAAGTTTTGAGATTCACCAAAACACATCTTCCATAAACTCTATTGTATGTAACAACAGCTGAATAAATCCAACTCTCATATAGGCCTACACTCGCCTCCAAAAGAGTTGTCGCCTATCCATCTGTTTGGAATAACAGCTAATAACCTGACTTTCAATTAATCACTTGGCTTCAGAAGTCACTCATATGAAAGCTACAACCCTCCCGAATGAAAATGTCTGCACAAAAATAAATGTCATGCACCAAAGACAGATTGACCCTTTATTGAATACAGACAGGGCAGATTTTCACAAGACAAAAGTTTTGTCGCCTATACGAACATAATGTGAAAAGGAGCAGATAAGTCACTTCAAAACACTTCAAATACGCAGATTGGGTGTCATACTTAATCACTGAATCACTCTCACCTCTCCAGAAAATCGACGTTGGCCTTAGGTGTATGTTTAGGGTCATTGTAATCATGGAAAGCAACACAATGAAAATCAATGGAGTTCAATGAGAGATGGTGACATATTCGCTATTCGTAGAGCAATACATGTTTAACTTCATGATTTAATCAATGACAAAAGCCCTCAAACACCTGCAGCATGCATGCAGCTCCACATAAGAGCTGTATCTGTACCATGTTTCACTTTAGGCACCATTTCTCTTTTTTCATACTCTTCATCTCCAACACCATATAGTTCTGATGCTATCCCATCTAAAATGGTTGATCTTGGGACTTGATTTCAGAGTATGAGTCCCATTAGCCTTCATTTTTGTCAGAATTAGGCCTGACATACTCTTGGCTGGCTTTTTTGAGACAGGACAGTGGGAGAGACTTCTTTGGTGTTAAATGTGAAGAATTTGGAATAAATACATGGTGCCTAAAGTCAAACATGGGAGGGATACAGCTCTTATGTGGAGCTGCATACATGCTGCTGGTGTGTGAGGGCTTTTATCATTGATTACATCATGAAGTTAAAAATGTAGGCCTATTGCTCTACGAATAGCAAATATGTCACCATCTCTCATTGAACTCCATTGATTTTCATTGTGTTGCTTTCCATGATTACAATGACCCTAAACATACACCTAAGGCCAAAGTTGATTTTCTGGAGAGGTGTGAGTGAACCAGTGATTAAGTATGACACCCGATCTGCGTATTTGAAGTGACTTATCTGCTCATTTTCACATTATGTTCGATAGGCGACAAAACTTTTGTCTTGTCAAAATCTGCCCTGTCTGTGTTCATTAAAGGGTCAATCTTTCTTTGGTGCATGAAATTTATTTTTGTACATACATTTTCATTCGAGAGGGTTGTAGCTTTCATATGACTGACTTCTGAAGCCAAGTGATTAATTGAAAGTCAGGTTATTAGCTGTTATTCCAAACAGATGGGTAGGCGACAACTCTTTTGGAGGCGAGTGTATACAGTGAGGAGAATAATTTGATCCCTTGCTGATTTTGTTGGTTTGCCCACTAATAAAGACATGATCAGTCTTAAATGTTATTGATAAAATGTATTCTAATATGGAGAGACAGAATATCAAAAAGAAAATGCAGAAATTAACTCTAAAGAATATATATTAATTGATTTATATTTCATTGTGGGGAATAAGTATTTGATCCCCTGCCGACCATTAAGAGTTCTGATCCCGCAGATCAAATGGCACTTCCAATCAACTTGTTATCTAAATTGAACACACATGTTAATAGTAACCTGCACAAAAGACACATTGAATCTGTAGAATCAGTCATCAGTCAATCAAACTAAACTCGCCAACAAAGACCAAAACGCTGTCAAAGAATGTCAGTGACAAGATTTTAGAACTCAAGAAGGCTGAAATGGGCTCCTGTATATTAAGGAGCAAACTGTCGGTGCATTTCTTCCATATTTTAGGACGTACAAAATGATCATCAAGGCCTGTCTGTGGTTCCGAACAAGATTTGACCTTGTGGGGATTCAATAACCAGAAAAACAGAGATAAAGCACCCTAAAAGTGTATGGGAAGAGCTAGGAAATGATCTCAAGGCAGCTGGGACCTCAATTACTAAGAAAACTATTGGAAACACTTAATACCACAGCGGATTAAAATCCTGCAGTGCATGTATGGTACCCCTGCTTCAGAAGGAACCTGTTCAGGTTCACCTGAGGTTTGCCAATGAACATCAAACTGGATTAGGATATGATTCGGAGGTGCTGGAATCAGATGACACCAAAATCAAACTGTTTGGCATTAACACAACTCGATGTGTTTTGAGGAAGAGAAATGCTGCCTGTGATCCCAAGAACAACACCTTCTCCAACATCATACATGAAAGTGGTAACATTATGCTTTGAGGTTGTTTGTCTGGCCAAGACACAGGACAACTTCACATCATCAAGAAATGGATGGAGGGAGAAATGTAAACGTACAATGCTGCATGCCAAGCTCTTTCCCACCACCACTAGACTGAAGGTGGGTCATGGATTGACCTCCCAATATGAGAATAATCCATAACATACAGCCCAAGCAACGAAGGAGTAGCTCAAGTAGAAGCACATTAAGGTCATGCAGTGGCCTAGACAGTTTACAAACATTAACCCTATAATAATCCTGTGGAAAAGCTCCCATTTGCCAAGCTACAGTCATACAACTTAAATGATTTAGAGATGATCTGCAAAGAAAAGTGGACAAAAATCCACTAAAGGGGTCAAATACTTATTTTCCTCAATGGAATAAAAATCAATTAAAATATATTCTTCAACTTTATTTTCTGGATCTTCTTTTTGATATTCTGCCTCTCCATATTAGAATACATTTTATCAGACTGATCATGTCTTTATTAGTAGGCAAACCAACAAAATCAGCAAGGGATCAAATATTTATTCTCCTGACTATATATAAGATTAAGGAGCCCATTCTCTACTACATGCTTCGTGGTGCCGCTACGATATAGCCTCATTTTTCGTTTGGCTCGTGGTGCCGCTACGATATAGCCTCATTTTTCGTTTGGGTCGTGGTGCCGCTACGATATAGCCTCATTTTTCGTTTGGCTCGAGTTACTGTTGGATTAAGATGACCTGGGCCTACTAGGCTACAGGTTTGTAGCCCCCCACAGAGCAAAATTACACAGACAGCATTAGAATTTCAAACCAGGAAGTTGAGAATAACATGTCTGCCTACTGTTGAGAGTATAAAAAATATATAAATACTTATACAATAGTTATATAATATTTTTCAATACCACATCTTGTCTTATGTCTGCAATTATTGCATCCCCCACCCCTTGTCAGGATGGCGCCCCTAGACTGAAGCCATATTTAGCCTTTGCTTTAATCCTGTCATGGGTGTACAAATGATGCTCCACCACTCATGCTAGTCTACTTCACCCTTTAGTTTTCTCTTCTTGATACTAACCTTGTTGTAGAGGGCATGGTTGGTGAAGATGAGGCGTATGTCTGAGATGAACTCCCCCACTAGACAGTACCTACTCTGCAGCCTCTCCCGAATCTTCCTCAGCCACATGGGCTGGCACACCACTGATGAGTAGTTTGGCGCCTGTTTATCAACGATCAAGAGGATATGGCCTGAAAGTCTCCAAAGACAGAATATTGTACTGTAGGGCCCTACAGCCCTACAAAGGAAAAGTACAGCAACCACATATTTTAGTCATATTTTTTAGTTTTTCAACTGAAAATGGTCTGCAATACTTTGCGATGAAGTCTTTTTTTAAAAGATTTTTTTTTGTTGGTCTTTTTTTGTCTACATTTGATAGGACAGTGTGAGAGGTGGACAGGAAGCGAATTGGGAGACAGACAGGGAGGGGTCTGCAAAGGACCCGGGTGGGGAATCGAACCCTGGTCAGCCGCATGGCAGGCGAGTGCCCTACCGGTTGGCCACGGCAGGGCCTATTTTGTGACAAAGTCTTATGGTCCAAATGTGTCCCGTTTCAGAGATTGCTTTGTCAAATATGCAGCAACTGCAATATCCAGCCTAATACCAGAGAGAGTAGAGAGAGTGGCCCATTGTTTCCAGGTTCTATTATTGGGGGGGAAATCCCCCTTTAGGCAGATCTAGGCAGACCTGAGGACTGTTCTATTCAATGCTAGGAGCATTATGACACGCCCCTTTAGGCAGACCGGAACCTGGTCACGTTAGGTGCCCATAGAAACCTATTATGTTGGCATATCTCTATATACTTAAAGAATCTCTGCTAATACCAAGGCTTCGAAGACATTTTTTCTCAGTTTCGACATTGGCGAAGTTACTGCACTTTGCCTTTGTTGGGCAGAGTACTGTACAGTCAATTAGGTGGTGGGCCCAGTCTCATATCTTGTCAGTTCGTTGGTGTTAAGGAGTGGCAACTTTATTTTTGCTTATGTAACCCCCTGACAACCCATTAATCAATATTTTGGCTGTTGCCATCCTCAAAACTTGCACATTGATTTATAACAAAAACTAGCCGACCGAGTGACGTCACGTCAATGCAAAGTCAACGAGGCAGAATACAGCTAGTGCATGCATGCTACCCGGAACCGTCAGATTTCATGGCAAAAAGTTACAAGTTGGGGGGTAAGTGGGCTCACTTGTTGTGTACATGCAAAAAAAATATTTTTCTCAAACTTTCAGAAGTGCTCTTTTTCGCTGTTAGTGTTCGACTGTCTGACCATCATTGGGCAACGAGAGATAAATGTCAAAAAGAGGACAGGTCTGTTCCCTCAAAGCAATAGAGCAATGAGGTGACGGGGGTAGATCAATTCGCCAAAAAACTATGTGTCAGTAAAGAAATGCAAGCTGTGTTATTTTTTCCAGTAACAGGAAAATTGTCAGGAATGAAATGCCTACGTTGTTTCAATGATTAGGTGAATTATCTGCCTATGAAAAAAGCCCGATATGCGGATAAATATTCCCTTTTCAACTTTGAGGGGCGGAGACTTCCCATTGACTGTGCATTGTGTGACGTCACCCCCAGTCTTTTTTATTTTCGTTATTTTTTAATATCAACGTGCAACTTTTCAGCGTGGCAACAGCCAGAATATTGCTTTACATATTGTCAGGAGGTCATATTAGAAAAATCAAGTTGCCACTCGAGAGTGAGAACGAAACTCGTTTTCTAAAGGAGCTACGAAATCTAGCCCACCGTCTAAATGAATTCACTTACAGTTTTGCAAGGATCAGTGGTGAAGTCTCTCTTCTTATCAGCGTTGAATAGAAACAGGAGAAGATACTGACATTGCTGTGAAAAAGTAAAGACAGACAGACACACACACACCAACAAACACACACACACACACACACACACACACACACACACACACACACACACACACACACACACAGTAGAAGAATCAGAATACGAAGAGGAAGTGGGTTTGGTGAATCCCTGATTGATTGACAACTGTGTTGTCCAATAGCTTGAGCTCACCATTTCATAGCTGGAGATGGTGCTGCCCAGCACCTGTGTCTCGGTCACCGGGGCCTGGTCAGAGTAACGCCACGTCTGGCACTTCGCCCAAATGCAAAATGTACACAGCCACTCTTCCCTAAGTGACACACACACACACAGACACACACACACACACACACACACACACACACACACACACACAAACCACATACATCAGGAAAGCTGACAGGGGGGACAAACGGGGAGTTGTCCCAGGCCCAGGGAAAGAGGGCCCCCAGAATTGGGTCCTCATTACATTGTTTGTATTGTATGCAGTCGACCACACCCGACCACCCAAACACACACACACTAGGGTTTAAATTGGGGCGGAGCCCTCCGGAGCGCAGCTCCGCCTCCTCACCTCGGAGGGACAGCCAAACGGAGCTGCGCTCCTGCTGCCCCACCCTCAGTGTATTCACAGTTCATATATTTTCACCTCTTCTTGAAATATCATATTTTTATGAAAGTTTTCCAATGATAGCAACATAAAATAAGATTAAGGGACTCCCGCATTATTTAAGTTATTATGCATCTGCATTCTGCACATGTGCTGCGAGACACCACAATTTGAGTTTGTAACAACGTTGCAACTTTGCAACAGTTGAGCTGTCTGGAGCGCTTGCTCTTTCTCACAGCTAAAACTACTCCACTTCGAGTTTGTCACTTCTTCAAGCCTGTCCTCCATGCTTTCATGTTCAATGTGCAAAGTTAGTAGGCTAGATACAATGCCTTTTACAAAACGGAGGTAAGCTGTCATTTCATTTGATATCGGCTAGCTTTCAGGCAAAGTTAACCAAACAGTCATGCAGAATAGCGTGGTGTCTGCCTACTTTAACAGCAGTTTGTTAATGTGAGAAAATCAACATCAAGTTTGGGATTTCCGTCCATTGTTCTGTCAGAATGTGTAGCCATTTGGTTGCAGGTTACTTTTATGTGGCCTTAAACATGCCAGGAACGTATTAAAAGTTTTTAGACAGTAATGACAGGGATTCCTGCGTGTCCATAGCGTGGCGTGTAGAGCAGTGCACCGTCTCTCTCGCGCTAGAATTGCTGCAGCAAGTTACAATCTATTGCCGCCTTTTGCCAAAGTTATTGCTTTGCAAAAAAACATTTACTTAATGCGACTGAAGTGTAATTAAAACATATGCACGGAGCGAGATAGCTGAACTAACTATACTACTGAAATAAGAACGCCCCATATAATCAGTCAGCCAAAGGGGCAATCTGTAAAGAAAAGACGTGTCCGAGTGAGAAGATTCTCTGCAGACTCCGCCTGATTTAAAGTGACAGTTTCCACCTTTAAGCACTGTAATAGAACAGCATAGCCTAAGCATGCATTTTTATTCTTTTAACTTTGTTACTTATTAGGCATAAAACGTGCTAATAAATGCATGCTAAACCCATGACATTATAGGAGAATTTAAATCAATCATATGATATTTTAAAACAAATTGTTATTCACATCAAATAATATGAGTTCTTAATAGTCTTAGGTCTACACCTTTGTAGCTTGATGGTGCAGTGATGGTGGTCAGAATTAAAACTTTTTTGCCCCTGTACTGACAGTCCAATAGCATACTGTTGCCAACTGACAGGAGAGAATATTAAAAAGTAGGCTACATAAATGCATCAGGTGTGATACTGGTCTAACTGTTCCTATTTTTTAGCAACCGAATACAGTGAAGAGGGAATGAGGGTACCTTGCTGTTTTTCTCATAACTGAGTAATACATTGATTTATGTATGATATTAATTATGGGCAATAACTTCATAGAATACATGTATTTGCCTGATGGGGAGATGTTAAAATTGTTTTTGTTTTTTTTAAAGCTTTTTTGACCGCGAGTGAAGGGCTCCCCCACCTCCCAAAAGCCAATTTAAACACTGCACACACACACACACACACACACACACACACACACACACACACACACACACACACACACACACACACACACACACACACACACACACACACGACTTACCCAGGCACAGCCGATGATGGAGAGGGGAGGTGGCAGCTTTTGTGGAAAGACTTGGGACACTCACTACAAAAAAGCAGCTCTCCTCCCTTACCACAGGTGAAACAGCGGCCATCATTGTTTCGCTCCTTCTGTTTGCACCCACCCACACACACACACACACACACACACACACACAGATCAGAAAATGTGCTCAAACACATACAAGATGCAAAGATGCATAACACACACACACACACACACACACACACACACACACACACACACACACACACACACACACACACACACACACTAACCTGAAGTGAAGTGGTCTTTGCGCTGTATCCTGATGAGTGGGCCACACTTGACACAGTACTTCCTTCATCCATGGGTGTGAACTCCTCACTATTGGTGACATGCTCACCGCTTGCGTCTGCTAATACCCACTTTTCAGATTTCATCAGCCTTCTTTTCTTCTTCTTCTTCTCTTTCTTCTCTCCTTTCTCCCTCTTCTCTTCTTCCTCTCTCTTGACATGTACCTTGCTTCTGTACTCCTCCTTCCCACTGCAGTACTGGCTGGGGCCATCTATCATACATTATATTACATTACATTACATTACATTGCATTTGGCAGACGCTTTATAACCAAAGCGACTTTCAAAAGAGGACATAATCAAGCCAACATCACAAGCAAACAGTATACAGAACAACAAGTGCAGTTGCAAAGAGGGGTTAGTTTTTTTTTTTTTTTTTTATTAAGAGTAAATAACGAGTACACACAAACACACACACACAAACTAAACTAAACATCATGTCAGGAGTCTGCCCTGGGGCAACACCAGGCAAGGCAAGGCAAGGCAAGTTTATTTATATAGCGCATTTCATACACAGGTGCAACTCAATGTGCTTCACAAAGTTAACAAATGTAAATGAAAGGAAACAGGGAAGAAAGAAGGAAATGAATTAGAGTCAAAAAGCATTTAAAAACATTAAGATAAAACATAAGGTAAAAATAATAATAAAATAAAATAAAATGAAACAAATTAAATAAAAAATAAAAATAATAAGAATAAGTAATTTAAGCTAGGGGAAAGCATCTGAGAACAGCTACCAGTACATACACATAAATAGAGAACACACACACACACACACACACACACACACACACTGTAAGAATTGTGTTCACAGGTGGAAGATAGACACAGAGGCAGAGATTTGTCAATCATGTTCAGAGTTTACTGAGGATACTCAGGTCATTACAACGATACAGCTTAATCAGTCATATCATCGGAGAAAGGTGCATTTCTGCCCTCCAAGTGTCTGTAAGGTAGTTTTATTGAACTTGTCTTGTCAGTTTTAATTGGCTGTCCTGATCGGGTGATCCTGACAGAAGCTACAGAGTACCTTCAGAGACTTTCATGATACATTTGTAACATACCTTAACAATGGCTTAGTGTGTCTGAACGTACTCTGCAGCCCCTGTGTTCTGTTTGTATCAAAAGAGGAATGTTCTTAGGTCTCCCGATAAGGGCACACAAGCTAATGGTCTTGCTAGTATATATTCTATATTCCTACAACACACATAAAACGTTTGGGTAACACACAGTGGGGAACAAACATATATGACGCAACACAGAAACTGTTGAGAGGAAGGAGAGGGAAGCGTGATCTGTGTCTGAGCTGATGACTCACTTGTGTCCCGCTTCTCGGGGCTGGCAAGGAAACCGTCTATTCTCATTTGGACCTGAGAACAAGAGCAGACTGGCATCATGTGAAGTAGGGTCGACCTATAGGGCTGGACTGGGTGAGAAATAGGACCCGGGCACATTTGGCTTAAAGGGGTCCCTCATAATTAGCGCCGCAGAACTGGCCCACCAGTGGACCTTTTTAAAAAAACATTTTTGAAAATAGGGCCCCACGAGGGTGCGGGGCCCACCGGGAAATGCCCGCTCTGCCAGATGGCCAGCATGAACAGCCCTGCTGCAAGCTGCCACACTAAGTTTTAAACTTTCAGAGCATCTAATGCTTTTGAAATGTAGTTCACCCGAATGCACTTTTGTCACGAGATGACCTTCGCACAGTTTTCCCGCTGTATCAGCAAACTTCTGTTGCCATGGTGAATTTCTGTTGCTAAACGCGAACATGCTCTACCGTAGTCTGACCAAACCCATGCCTAACCCTAACAGTAAAGCAATGTTTCTGCTTTTTTACAGCAGACAACAAGGGAAATGGTGAACTGTGCCCACAACAAAACAATCCCTAAACTTAACCTGTCAATGAGGAAATGTTTTCACACTTACAGTTACAAAAAAACTACCAAGACAAACACGGCTATGTAGATTTATTGGGGACCAAAATGTCGCCCCCACTAAGTACCATTATGATGATTTCACTACCTTAGTGGGGACATGTGCCCCCCACAATGGTTATCAGGTGTAAACACACACACACACACACACACACACACACACACACACACACACACACACACACAGGGTTATGTTTTAAGTGAGTGTTGTGCTGTACCGTCTTTCTGGGTGTTGCAGGGTCCGTTCTGGTGTATGGTGGTGAACAAGCCTGTGTGGAGGGCAGAGGGGTTACAGTGCAGTACATAGGTCTACACACAGATCATCATCTTTCATTTCACACAAGGCAAGGCAAGTTAATGTGTATCTACATATATTATCATCAAAAATATACCCTAGCTGATGCTTCTTATCCAAAGCGACTTATAGGTATTATGAAAAATTTGATACAACTCCTATAGAAAAATGTTGGATTAGGTGCCTTGCAAGTGTTACAAGTTCAGTGGCAACTTTAGACAGACCTCGAAAGCGGTTGAGCGAGGCACTGTTGATTTATTTTAATTTGACTTGAGAAGGTAATTAATTCACTTGAAAGTCCTTCTTTTTGTCCCTCCCTTTTGCCCCCTGTTAGCGTTAGTTCTGGCAGACCACGTAGTCGACGCTCCCTTTTGCCTATTGGCTGACGCCGACCTAACCCCTACAGCAGTCCTCTAATCAGCTGCGCTTTAGTTAATCAGCTGCTACTCGCAATTGGATGCTGGCTTTTGGCGCGCTTTATTTAAACTACCGAATTTGTTTTCCTGTCATTGCTTTTGCTGCTTGTTTTGCACCCACCACCTCCCCTGCTCCACCAGACTTGTCATTGCCAAACAATGTCATACTGTTGTCATTGTTGCTTGCTCTGTTCTAGGGGGTATGTTGCCTTTCCAGCTAAATGGAAGGCACTCCACCTGAGGATGCGGCTGTTCCCTGTCTTGTCTTCCATGGAGCTCATGGAGAAGCCGGGGAGCTTCCTCCGAACAGAGCCATACCGCCAAACACAATATGCAATCAGAAATAAAGCTTCTGAAATGTATCTCTGTTTCTCGTCTCATTTTTGACTAGAGTGGATCTGACAGAACTGTATTTACAGACGTAATTGTATTGTTTTGTCAACACCTGTTTCTCAAACTGACATCCAATCTGGATCAGGCACTGCTGAGTGACAGTGCAATTAACACACAATAACACTACATTCCCTTCAGTGAGTGTCATAATGTTGACTTTGGTATACAAAGATACAAATATATGTTTTCCTTGCTTTGTGTACAGTATTCCCCATATTCTTGCACAATTCAGACAAAGACAGTGTAAAGTACTTCGACAGTTAAATGTGCACACACACACACACACACACACACACACACACACACACACACACACACACACACACACCCTGCATACCTCAAACAAACACGGATATGCTTTTCATGGCCAACTTTCACAATATATTGTAGGCTGTGGATTGCTACATACATAGGCCCTACTGTGTGTACGGGGGATTTATATGTGTGTGCCTGTGTGTGCCTGTGTGATCGTACCTTCTTGCTTGGGGATATGGAGTCTGTACTGGTGCGTACACTAAGTGAAGGAGCCTGGGAGGAAGTTAGAATGTTAATTTGCATACTTACTTTTTCAAATTCAAATTCACTGTCTCTCTCTCACACACGCTGCACACACACACAGAAAGAAAACACAAAGAAACACAAAATACAAAGAAAAACAAACAAATAAACAACCCACACACATATAAACTACAAAGAAATACCTGCCCTAAAGGATCTTTACCTGCACTTTGGCAGCTGATCTCCTTTGATGTGTGGGACACTTTAGGAGGTTTGCCTACAAGAAAATCAAACAAACCGCTGAAATATAAATTGAACACCCACTGTACTTCTACACTTCTTAGTGTTAAAGTAAAAGCCAAAACACACTTTTGTTTCATGTGAGATAAGGAAAAAAAGAACATTTTGAGGTTAAAAAAATAGCACCAAAGGCAAGACAATATTAGGAATAGCAGCCAACAGAGACCAGGTCAATAGGGACGGAGGGTTCTCAGTGGTTGGTTAATGTCCTATACTATATTCAGTTATACAGTAATTCTAATACCTATGGAAATGTCTTTTGACTAAGAAGTGTTGGATGAATGATCACAGTCATAAACTCTTGTCTTGTCACCTGTATGAGCTTCATGAGAGATGTCTTTCCGTAGCGTATGCTTGTCTTCCAGTTTTTACACCGCTCTCTGCCACCCAGCCTCTCAAAAGCCGTACCACTGTACCACTGATGATCCGCGAGAATAAAGGACTTCTCTCCTGCGGAGCAAGTATGTAGACAAGGGCACATTTTTTTAAAAATTGCCATAAATGGCGCACCAAAGCACACAACAAAATTACATGTCTGCATTCAATTAGGTAGCCACAACAACGCTAACCTGGTATGACCCGCCCTTTCTTTTCATTCGTATGAAAAGGTTTATCATGGGTGGGTCATACCAGGCAACAAGGCACCCTGGGAACAGGGTTTCATCATCACATTGTGTGGTTTTGAACCAGTAGCCCAGGTCCATAAACTGTGGCCCACTCATGCTGTTTGGTCCGCACCGGCTATCAGGGGTTCCCAACCTATTTCTGACGGGACCCTCTTTTGGGCCCAAGTGGGGGTTTCTCTCTCTCTCTCTCTCTCTCTCTCTCTCTCTCTCTCTCTCTCTCTCTCTCTCTCTCTCTCTCTCTCAACCCCCATCCCCTTCCACATTCCAAATGCCAGACATTTCTCGTCCATTAATATTGCTAAATTTTCTTTTGAAAAGATGCGGTAATCGCTGTAGTTGCAATCGCTGTATCTTGCGGCAGAGCCACAGGCTTTGGCCCATTAACATGTAAAGCAATTACTGTTGACAGTCCTTTAGTGAGCCTCCGATGGTAGCCACAACAGCAAGGTAGTACTAAACTGTGTCTCCCATACACAATCAGCAGAAATGGTAGAAACAATATCTCACCTCTAGCCAGTTTTCTTGTGTCAAGAACACCCCTCTTGTCCCCACAGGTGACAGGTATCAGGGATTTTTGTGAGCACTTCCTCCACTTGTCCTCTTTCCCTGGCTTTCTCAGAGGAGAGCCTGAGGTAAAACGGGAGGGCTTGGAGGATGGAGAGCCAACTGAGATATACAGAGCATTTTATGATGTGATGATAAGGACAGAAAATGTAGCAATTACAGTACATGAAGTGTGGACATAACCGCTCAAAATAAATTGTACGTTTTTAGTGTATTGAATGTGTGTGCTGTGCACTTACGGTGACTTGAGTGCTTTGGTTTGAATTTCTTCTTCCCGCTGATCTCACCCTGAGAAGGCCCTGCTCTGCCTTCCTTCTCCCTCTTCACACTGCTGCTGACTTTTCTCTCCATCTCCTCCATCTCTGTCTTCACCTGCTTTTCTTTCCCGTCTTTATTTCTCCTCAGGCCACTCTCCATCCTCGCATTCTTCTCTTTTCTATTGTCTTTATTCTTGCCCTCTGTGTCATTCTGTCTGCTCGTGCTGCCTTGCTTTGAATGCTTTTTGGAGAGTTTTATCAAAGACCCTGGAAAAGATTAAAGAAACATATTCAATTACTTACAGTGTACAGCACATATGTCCAATGTAAGTACCATGAAAGACAAGCATAAACCAGAGAGACGGAGCATCAGAGTGCAAAGACCCACCACATGTGAAAATGTCCTTCAGATGTCTGAATACTGGGTACTCCTTCAACATGTGTTCTTTAAAGACACATGACCAGAATTTCACACATTTCGGCTTGTCCCTCTCCAGTTCCTCCAGCATCTCATACAGAGCACTCTGCGTCTCCTCCTTGCTCTTCATCTTGGCCACTCTCTAGGAACAAGATACTTGATCAGTTGGCTTGATCACTTGATCATTTGCAGTGTTTGTGCTTTCAGCTTTTCAGTCTGGTGCCTTTGGCCATTTTGAGTGACTGGGGTGAAGGTAAATTGGGCCACTTTTTGGTAAATCGCTTGGGAAACTAACAAAATAACATCTATGTACATATATAATTAATAGCTACTATATTCCATCATTTTTGTGTTGGAATTATGTTATAAAACATAATTATTTAGGCCCCACGTTGTGACAACTTTTTTGGAATGAGCAGCTTCAGCTAAATTGGGCCACCTAATCAGGTTAAATGGGCCGGTTAAATAAAAAAGGGAAAAAGTCAATCATTCATCATTCCTTTCGATGCTAAAACACAATTCTGTATAGCCACATGTCTCTGGACAGTGTTCATTCTATTTTTTCACTTTTTCTGTCTCCTCTTTTTTCATATGCATTGATTTCTTTTCGCCTGCCATCTTGCCTCATTTTTTCTCCAAAAGTACACAAACATAGCTATCTCCAGCTAGCTAACAGCTAACACCCATTGGTTATAATGGCGGCCCAATTTAGCTGAACACACATGGCCCATTTTAACTTAAGGGGGGTCAGGTAAATTGGGCCGCCAACATAAACCCCTTTTTCCTTTAAAGGGACACTGTGCAGGAAATGGACAAAAAAGGTACTGCAACTATGCTGTCCATTGAAACTGGGCTGCCTATTGCCAAATTTGATCTTTACATGAAAGTTTACTAAGTAATAAACACATATTTCCTAGTATGGTCCAAGTAGAGTCATTTTTGCAGCTAAAAATGGCGGACCATGGAGAAGACTCCCCTTTTCATGTATGAAAAGTACAATTTTTAGAATTTGATGGTGGTGGTAAGTATTCGTGAAAAAGATAACATTAGTGAATGGGCAGCATGGATTCTGGAAATAAGCAACTAAAAATCTCACACAGTGTCCCTTTAAATGAAGTTAATATATCAAACTACCACTAACCTATTTAGTCTGATACAAGCAACACTGATAGCCTACCATACGTTTTTTTTAATCTATTTGCATGTTTGAAAATAACTACAGTGTATATGATTCATATAATATTCAGCCAGATTTGGCATGCCAAGCTACTTAACATGCATTTTCCTCATGCAGACAATATTTGAATTACTGCCCATCCCACAATAGCAACCAAAAAACAATCAAATCAACTGTTTCTTGTCAAGTACAGTCATGGCAACAATTAAATATCCTTTGACATTATTGGCTCTCATTTTCAGAGGGGCTGAGACCACAGTCCAAACCTTAAGCGGCCCATTCTACCGGATGGCCCACTTTAATGTCACCTATGGTTACAGGTGTTAACGGGTTAAAGCTTTTCAATGGACTTGATCGTAGCCTACTGATTCCCTTTTCTTTCTTTCTTTCTTTCTTTCTTTCTTTCACCTTTTTTTTAACCAAAAAATCAAAGGTGTCAGAAGCAAGTTTGAAAACATAGCGTGCAAAGCACTCCACCAAAGGGATAGGCGGCCTACAATAAACTGTACAAACCAGTTCATGAACATTCAGCTGTGAATAAATTAATGTCTCAAACGACGCATAGGCTTGGCTGCAGGGGAACGCGCAGCGCGCGCATACACGCACCGTAGACTATGCGAAATGTAAGACCATTTTTTTTTCAATGCTATCAGGTTTTGCTTCAATGTATAGGTTTAGTATTGATGTGCTTACCTGATATGTATGCTCTGATATCAGGTCATAATCTTTTAATTGACGAAGGAAAGTACGCGGTTGGTCTATGCACGAAATTTCATTCTTCTTCCGATGGAAACAGCGCAATAACTCATCTTCGGTCAGAACACGGGGATACATGTTCACTGCCGTTTTTTCAACATGAAGTCACAGACTAGGCTAATTTGAAAAAACAAACAATATACAAACAAAAACAAAAGTTTACAAAATAGCTCCAGTCCTGTGATGTAACGGGAGATGAGCAGGAAGACAGCAGGAAGATATGTGGAGTGACGTAAGGAAAATGAAAGTAATTTAGACTTGAGTGCTGTAGCCTATTCAAAGGGTAGGTCTTTTTAAAAAGTGCAATCCCTCCCCTATCGTGCCATTGAGATAGGCCTAGGCAGTGCGCATCATTTGCCACATGCATTATAGACTACCTAATGAATAGCACGATTGGAACAAATTCTTAACAATGCAGTGGTCCGTTGCCATTCTTTTTTAGAGAAGAGGAGACGAAAGAAGGATCTATGCTATGCAAATTGTGAAAATAGAATCTGCATATGATCATTCTTGAACTTAAATAGCCTAACCAACTGATATAAAGGGGCAAATGGGGTAAAATGTAACTTTTGGCTATGTAGCCTATACCCAATAATAAGTTACCTGACAACATGGCAAGTGAACCTGAAGTTATTAGGCTACTAGCCACAGTCAAATTTTACCCATGTTGGCTGGTTGGCAGGTGTCAGTAGGCTACAAGCCCTGCTAGTAGGCCATAACCCAGACGGAACTTTTTATATGACGCTCCTGCAGTGTGCTGTGGTGTAATATGACCGGTAGGGGTGACTAGTTGATTGGCTGGTGCGTTGAGGCCACCTAGTGGCAAAACGAATTTCCAACTCATTAATGTGAGATTTTACCACACCACAGCTCTTTTAGAACAGTGTTTCCCAACCTTTTTTGTCTTGAGTACCCCCTAAGCGTTTTCGGTGTGCCATGAGTACTCCCCAACTCAAGTTCTATATCGTTTTCTCTGTACCAATGTAACTAAGGTCCATACATTTGTGGAAAATACATTTTTCCAAGTACTCCCTGAAGTGTGCTCGCGTACCCCTAGTGGTACACGTACCCCTGGTTGGGAAACACTGTTTTAGAAGACCATAGGCCTAACTACCATGTTCATGCACTGCAGGCCCATATATTAAAGTTTTTCTCATTTGGTTTTGTACATTTCTCACAACAGACTATCTAAAGTTTCAAAAGTTTTTGGTCAATTGTGACTTCCTGGTGTTAGCTGTGCACATGATTAATTCAGTTTCTCATAGTTTTCAGGATATAGCAAATGATTCCGTCCACCATGGAATGGTTGTGTACAATTCTCAGCTTTTCTGTACGTTTTCAATTGCTTTTGTCATATCACTCAAAAAGCATTGTCACTGAATGCATGAAACTATCTCACCCCCCAAAACATTTAGGCCCTAGGTCATAGTATAAGTCTTGACATGCAAAATGATTTACCAAGCTGTCATAATGTGTTAAGCACTATTTCCATTGGATTTGTGTCTATAAATGTGATCTGAATTGCTAACTTGCTCGCAGGTAAATATTGACTCTCTCTAATCAAAAGCAGTAGAAGGGAAAGAGAAAACAATGCAATACAACAATAAGCACTGTACTGCATTACATTACTCTATGCCTCATGTGTGCCCTTTATAATTACGCTTGTTGGAACTGTATTTTATTCTTTATTAGAGCAAACATGTTGCCTTGGCACAAATGTGCCTTTTCGCATTCAAGAATTCCTGTTCAAGGCTAAGCGGAGGATTGCTGGACTGTGCGAGGACTTTATCTGTACCAGAACGATGGAATGCCCAAACACAACAGAGTTGCATCTCCACATGGCAGGCCAAGGCCTGTTCGTGTGTTTGTGTGTGTGTGTGTGTGTGAATGAATTCATCTCTATCTGGGTGAACGCCCCCCCTCCGTAGCGGGTAGAGATAATGTAACCAGGGACAATCCTTCAATAAATATGGCTTGGAGCTATTACAGGGGTTAGAACGAGTGGGGAAAATGGTAGCTGACGGTTCTCCCCATCCGCTCTCCAAGCCGGCTTGAAACTTAATTACTGATTCTCTGTGTCTTTCATTTCAGGTCTTTCATATTTACAAATGTTAAGGGTTTGAACCTAACACGCTCCACGCAAAATTACAACATTTCTGTAGAATTTCACAAGACAGTAGGCCTAAGTGCACTTTATACTGTATCAGTGTATTGTTTCAAATGTATTTTGCTTTACAGTTCTATATTTTTTTTCACATGGGCCTGCAAGACAAAGGGGTGGTAGAGGGCGCACTTTGACACCTCAACCAGAGTTGGCTTTTTTTTTCGATTTTGCAATGAGAAAGCCTTTCAATAAATATGTCATACTCTAAATGTATATCTAGTACGATCTTATCTGATCAATGTAATATAAAGTCGAATTTACCAATCTAAACAACATTTCCCTTCAGAAAACATCCTCAAGAGTGTACTAGTCAATTGACAACATGATACATTGATTTGACTAGCTTGTTCATACACTATGACACAATGACTAACCATTTTGCTGGCACTGACACGTTCATTGACACAAAAACTTCATTTACACTGCTCCCTTGGGGTGCTGTTTGGGGCTGCCTTGCACGGGTGAGGCATGAAGGCAATTTCATTGTGTGCTGTGCAGGGCTTGAAAACTAAATTATTTTTCAATCGTTCCGTTCTGAACGGTTCAGGTAGGCCTTTGTTTGACGTTTTCGTTCCTGAATTCGTTCCGCCACCAAAATTTCGTTCCTGAACCGGTTCGGAACGCAAAATATCGTTCGTTCTTATCGTTCCCAGAAGTGTTCTGTGGGCCTATCAAGTGTATTTTTATGGACTGTACCTTTATACCTAGAATAGGCGTACCCATTAGTATTTGCCCTTGATTTACACAGAAGCTACTCTATCCCCAGAAATAATAGGCTAAATCACAGGCGCCATCCAAAAACATTCAGAAGGGCTATCCCTCCCACATATAGCCTACAGACTTACTGTAGCCTATGAATAATTTCTTATCAAAAACCTTTCTGAGTACGTGCTAAACTCCTTACCTGGCTGTAAGTTTTATCCATATGGAGATCTTGCACTAATTCCTAACCTTGCATGGTGTAGCTGGTCTGTTGCTGACAAATATCTCCAATTTCCTGATTAACTCTACAGCACAAACACTTCAATGTATGCCTCAGGGTATGCTTTTGTGAGATTTTATAAAATATATAGAGAACGAAATAAATCGTTATTAACCGTTTTTGTGGATTTCAGAATAACGTTTCTGTTCAGGAACAGTTGAAGACCATTTCGTTTTCGTTTCTGTTTCTGCTCCTCATAAAATTGTGTAAGATTCCGTTCGTTCCCGTTTTCGGTTTTCGTTCCTTGAACCGGTTCGAAGCCCTGGTGCTGTGAGCACTGTGTGATGTATCCCAATGACAATGGGAGTTTCCCAGGTGGGCTGTCGCTTCACCACTGGTAGTAAAACAAATTGATAATATAGGCTCGTAACTTTCATGAAGATCATCATCTGGTATCAGATATATTTAAAGTGTTATAGCCTACTATTTCTTTTAGCTATTTAAGTCATTTTGATAATTTCCTTCCAATTTTCCGTGCCCCCCAAAGCAGTCCCAAGGGGATCCAGGTTCTAGTACAGTACACAGAGTCATTTCCCACTGCCTCCCCATCTCTCTCTTCCACTTACTTCCATTTTCCCTTCGCTGTCTATGTCGGCCTAAATAGCCCACGAATATGTCTTTTGAGAAAAGATTTCTGCAGATCTAAATGTTGCAACTTGCCAAACATTGTGACTTACTAGCCGCCTGTTGGGACAACTGGGATATTGTTTTCTGGTGTCATCCACTTGAACATGAATGAGCCTTTGTTTCAACTGAACTGCTGGTCTGTTCCTGCTAGCTTGAGTATGAGCAGGCCTGGTAGATCTATAGGGCTTCACTATCGCTGCTGGGCCTTGACATGGGCACCTTTTCTTTACATTCATCTTAAACCCATTTTAGCCTGGAGCGACACATACACTGCATTCAGGCTCTTGAGATTTTGGGTTCTTTTTTTTTTTTAAATGTGGGCATGTTAGAGCTGAATGAACAAATTGTAGTGCAGAATGAGGTCCCTAGCTTTTACTGTAGCCTAAATGCAACTTATTTCATGTGCTTTGGAGCCCCCTAGATGCCTGGGTATGGTACATATATAGGACCAGGTGTGTGTGTGTGTGTGTGTGTGTGTGTGTGTGTGTGTGTGTGTGTGTGTGTGTGTGTGTGTGTGTGTGTGTGTGTGTGTGTGTGTGTGTGGACAGGACTTTATTGGACAGGACAGTGTGAGAGGTGGACAGGAAGCGAATGGAGAGAGACAGGGAGGGGTCGGCAAATGACCCGGGCCGGGAATCGAAGTGCCCCACTGGTTGGCCACGGCAGAGCCTGTGGGGGGAGTATTCACCAGTGCTCTCCCCCATCCTCCTCCATGGCTGAGGTACCCTAAGTTGGGGAAAATGACAAAGGCTGCCAACACTTACAGTATGATGGACTTACAAAAGAAGGCTGCAGTAGGCTATATACAATACCCTATGCTATGTCTGAAACACGTAAGATTGTTGATGTCAGTCAACACTGTCATTAATTACATGACATGAAAAGAGGTCAAAGTAACAGAAATTCAATTAGCCTATTTAACGCGTTAATTTGCGGTGTTAATCTCCGGTCGTGGTGGGGGTCTCGCGATAATTCACCGCGAGACTTGGAAAGTCCAGCCCCTGTCTGTGCCCTCTTTCAGCTCACTGGAGTGCATTGCCTGCAAACTGCCCGGACCCATCCCCACCATCATCGCTTCCCTTTACCGCCCTCCTAAGCCACACAAAGAATTTTTAAACGAATTAGGCTCTCTTCTCACTCACCTCTCCACCCTCTCTCCTAATATAATTCTCCTTGGAGACTTCAATATCCATTTTGACAATTCCCATCACTCCCTTACTTGTGACTTTTCTTCTTGCCTAGATAGTTTTGGTTTCCAGCAATTCATTGATTTCCCCACCCATACTAAAGGACATACATTGGACTTAATCTGTTGCTCTGGTCTCTCCCCCTCCAACTGCTCAGCTGATGACCTCCACATATCTGACCACTTCCTTGTCTCCTTTAGTGTCACTCTCCACCTCTCCATCATCAAGACCCCTCGCCTTATCTCGTTCCGTAATATTAAGGACATTAACATTGATTCCCTTTCTACCTCTATTGAAACCATTCTGATTTCTAATAATCTCTCCTCCCCTGATGAACTAGTCACTCTGTATAACAATGGTCTTCACAATGTCCTTAATTGTTTTGCTCCTGTTAAAACCCGGTCTGTCACCTTTTCTCAAACTGCCCCCTGGTACACCCCTCAACTCCGGACCATGAAATCCAAAGGCAGACAACTTGAGCGCCTGTGCAAGAAAACTGGTCTCACTGTTCACAAAGAAATGTACCAAGCTCATATATCACTCTACAAGGACTGCATCTCTCGAACTAAGTCTGATTACTACTCCACTCTAATCTATGCCAATGAAGGCAACTCCAAAACCCTGTTCTCTGTGCTTAACAACATCCTTAAACCACCTGACTCTCTCCCTGCTCATATGTACTCAGTTGAGACTTGCAATTCATTACTGGACTTTTTTAATGAAAAAAATCCATAAGATCCACCAACATCTTATCTGCAACCCCTCTTTTCCCTCCCCCGCTGATCTCTTCCCCCTTCACCAGTTATTTTCTAGTTTTCATCTCCCGGACTCCTCTGAAATATCTGACCTCATCTCCAAATCCACGCCCTCCACCTGTCAGCTTGATCCCCTCCCCACAACTCTTGTCAAATCCTGCCTCCCCTCTCTCCTCCCATTCATCTCTGCCATCATCCACTCCTCACTCTCCACTGGTACTGTACCCTCTCTGTTCAAAGTTGCTGCTGTCACCCCTATACTAAAAAAACCTGGCTCTGATCCCTCTGACTACAACAACCTCCGCCCAATCTCCAACCTTCCGTTCATCTCCAAAATTCTAGAAAAAATTGTAGCTTCTCAACTCCATTCCCATCTAACTCTTAACTCCCTCTATGAGCACTTCCAGTCTGGTTTTCGCCCCCGACATAGCACAGAAACAGCCCTAGTTAAAATCACTAATGACCTGCTCATGGCTGCTGACTCTGGCCTACTCTCTATTGTCATTCTCCTTGACCTCAGTGCAGCCTTTGACACCATCTCGCATTCCATCCTTCTCCACAGACTCTCCTCAATTGGCATAAGTAACACACCCCTTGACTGGTTCCATTCTTATCTCTCTGGCCGTTCTCAATTTATTCAAATGAAGTCTTTTAAATCCAAGCCCTCCCCTGTCACCTCTGGTGTGCCTCAAGGTTCTGTTCTGGGGCCCCTCCTCTTCATCACCTACCTCCTTCCCCTTGGTAATATCTTCCGCAAATTCAATATTAATTTCCATTGCTATGCTGATGACACCCAGCTCTATTTATCTGGCAAACCCTCTGACACTCTCCCTCCCCCTTCCCTCACCACCTGTCTTTCTGAAATCAAATCCTGGTTCACCTCAAATTTTTTGAAACTGAATTCGAACAAAACTGAAGTCCTACTTATAGGCACCAAATCCACCTTATCCAAAGCAAATAGTTTCTCCTTCTCAATTGATAGCTCTCCTGTCTCCCCCTCCCCTCAAGTTAAGAGTTTGGGTGTCATGCTTGATGGCTCTCTATCCTTCCTCTCCCACATTAATAACATCACACGGTCTGCCTATTTCCACCTACGCAACATTAACCGTCTCCGCCCCTCTCTCACCTCCCATTCTACCTCCATCCTTATACACAGTCTTGTCACCTCTCGCATTGATTATTGTAATTCTCTCCTCTTTGGTCTCCCTCAAAAATCTCTCCACAAGCTCCAACTGGTCCAGAACTCAGCTGCCCGCATCATAACCAAAACCCCTTCCTGTCACCATATTACCCCTGCACTCCAACATCTCCACTGGCTCCCTATCAAATTTAGAATTCACTTTAAATACTTCTCCACACCTTCAAGGCTATCTACAATCTTGCCCCTCCTTATCTATCTAATCTTATTCATATTGCTATTCCCTCCCGCCCCCTCCGTTCCTCTTCCTCCATTCTCCTCTCTGTCCCTTCTGCCCGTCTCAGCACCATGGGGAACAGAGCTTTCAGTTGCTCTGCTCCTCAGCTGTGGAATGCGCTTCCCCCTGACATCCGCAACATTGAGTCTTTACCCCTGTTCAAATCAAGACTTAAAACTCATCTATTTCAATTAGCCTATTCTTTATGATTCTTTAACTGTATTTTGTTTTATTTTATTTTTATTTATTTTCTATATATTTATGTTTTGTTTACAATCTGTTTATCTGTCTTGTTTTATTTTGCCTCTCTCTGTCCTTGAGTTTTTTGAAAGGCGCTTTTAAATAAAATGAATTATTATTATTATTATTATAAAGTTGCAGCCCTAAACGGAATACAACTCCAAGTCAATCATACCTCTGTGATATCAGCCTGTCCAGCCAGGAAGCAACACTGACTGTGTATCAATTTGCCTACGGTTGTGCAGATTAGGGTATTAATCTTTCATTTTAAATGATTTTGCTGAATTAAGTTCCATATAATAACGTGCAGTACAATAGTGAACAAAAACCCATTGAGCAATATGTACTATGTACAGGGTGTAATGAAAAAGAGGACTGACACAAAGCCTAACTGGGACCAGAAAGAGCTGCCGGTTCTTTTTCGTAACACACTCTCAATATGACCAAAACCAGAACTGAGATCTTTTGCTGTCAGTTCACATTTAAAGAGGACCAAGTTTCGTTCACAATATGACAATATGAGAAAAATAACCTCAAGATGTTACTGCCCCCTACTGCAAACAAGCAGAATTACTCAGCTCCACAGTTACATCTAGTGCTGAGATTCACCTCTGTGTGCATTACAAGGTTGTTGTTACCAAACATACAGTAGATAGATAGATAGATAGATAGATAGATAGATAGATAGATAGATAGATAGATAGATAGGCCTAGTTAGTGAATGGAATGTTGAATTTGTCTGTTTAAAGTTGCATTCATGGTTGCCATTGTTTACTTTTGTGATGTCATCAATGACATAGGCTTCAAGTTTAGGCAAAGGACGCGCTCAACTTCTTGGAAAAACGAAAGTCTTTGGGTGCGCGATAAAAATGGATCAACTTAAGGAAGAAAAATCCGCACTCACAAACTGCGTCTCATTATTTATTTATATTACCACCATGTCCAAAAAGCGGACATGGTGGTAATATAAATAAATAATGAGACGCAGTTTGTGAGTGCGGATTTTTCTTCCTTAAATCAATGACATAGGCCTAATAGAATGTTCTGTGAATAAAGCCCAAGTTGATGTAGGCTGTTAAACACATTCACAAGACACCTCTGCAAAAGAAAACAATCTTTTCTGTAGTGCGGGTCATGAGAAAATTAGATAGTTGTTGAAGTGGTGCCCGTACAAGATGAAGAAAGGTCAGTGTATGGTATCTTTTCATTAGAATACAAAGCGTTTTCACATCGGTATTTAGACGATTTTAAATATTTGAATAAGGTTTTGTTCTCATTCTCATTGTTTATTTCTATAGCACATTTAAATACCAAATAGGACCACCGTTCTTTACAGTTAATATAAAAAGAATACAATTGATGATGGGCTAATAGAAAAATATTAAACGATAAAAAAATGTTTAAAACTGAATTGAAAAAAACATCAAATATAGTCTCTATATAAACAGTAGGCCTAAAGGCTCTAACTATCTAAGAGAGGAAAAAAAAGGATTATGATTTTTACGAGTGTGTTAGATCCAAATACGTAGATCCAATATATTCTGACATATTTTCAGGTTCAGAAGAGCCTGTCCAGGATGAGTCTGGACCAAAACAGTCTGATGGCTTCAACACACCTCTTCATCCTTCCATTCAGGAGTACATTTTCAATTTGAATGAGGAGTGAGTTGTGCTCACATGCTACCTCAGTCATGACTGTATTTTATGATTATTATGCTACATGCTGCTCAATGTTGGTTTCAATGTTATGTTACTATTATTAAGGAGAGAGAGGGTCTTCTGTTAAAAATCTTCTAATATATATATATAATGTATAATGTATTTATATAATGTATTTTCTGTCATAGGGATTGGAAGGATTTCATCAGCATGATAGACTGTCAAGTGAGTATTACTGTGTCACGCTTATGATGTAGGCCTACATTCTGAAGTTGATATTGCAATATGTGATTGCGAATTCAAGGCGAAACTTCTTTTGCTACCCACGCTACCAGGCAGCGTAGTTCGCTCTTGGTCTGGACACGGCATAAGANTGCAGGCTCTTCCACCTCAGTTAGGAGCTCTGGATGTCCTGCAAGCCAGGGGAGGATGCTCCGTTTGAAAGTTTCCCTGGCAGCCTTATGGAAGACTATGATGGCATGGCGTCCTTCCTGTGCCTCACCCATTGCTACCACTGCGCTGTGTTCCTCTGTGACTGACCATCGTTCTGACAGTGCTGAGCGGAGGACCTCCGATCTGCCTGAAGTTGATTCCGTGGCGCCGCATGGGGGCGAGTGTTGTGACCCAGCAAGCACTGAGGGGATGGTGGACAGAGTGCTTTCAAGTGAAGGCCTTGACGGCATCGCCAGACACCTGGTTGATGAGATGCAGGGTATCCTGCAGCAGAGTAGCCAATCTGTGACACCATCGGCTTCTGGCAGAAGCACCCCGCTATCTCAGCCTCCTCAGATGGTGTACTCTTATGCAGGAGCAGCTATAGAGGATTTTTGTTCAAGCCATTATTACCGTTTCTGGTGGCTGATAGTGCTCCTTTGGATGGACCGAGACGGGCAGACTACCCTGCCACTGATGAAGTAGGTGAACTCCCAGCCACAGCAGAGAACAAGGAAACAGCATCTTCTCACAGCAAGGACCAAAGCACTAGAATTGCCAGCTGTGAACCGGACATGGAAGCGCAGGAAGACTCCGTGTCCCAGAAGCGCCGCAGCATGATCAGCTTCTTCACCAATCTGATGGTCCACGAACTGATGGTCATGCTTCAGAAGGAGTCAGCAGTGAAGGAATGGAGCAATGATCAGAAGGGAATAATGTGTGAAGGTCTGATAGACAAAGTCTTGTCAGAGTTCAGTGGAGCCTCTGGAGCTCCGAACAGCCATGAACATCTGAACAACAACATCAAGATCCAGAGCATTTACAGGATAATGGATAAGCTCCTGCTGAAGGAGTCTGGCTCCGAAGACATCCAGCAGAAGGCAGTGAAACTAGAGGACGGCTCATTTCATAACAGCTTTCTGACGAAGTTGAAAGAACTGTTGCATAAGAAGAATAACAAAGAAGTCACTGACGCCCCTCCAACTTCACTGAGAGCTTCATCTTCACCTGGATCTGTGCCTGAAGGTACAGGTGCTCAAAAAGCAGGGAGGTTCTCCAGATTTCAGCTCAAGGTAAGAAAAGACTGGCGATCATGCAAAGTTATTTTAATTGCAAACAGTTTTATGAGTTTTAGTCCCCCAATTCGACAGTGACATTGGATTCATGAGCAACTTTCTCTCACTTGTCCTACACTGTAAAAGATTGTCGTGATTTCACATTAGAATTCTACATCAAGAAGATGTATATACCAGTTTACTATTCACTGCTGTAATGTGCAATGCATTGTGGGATATCATATAGAGTACAATTCACAATTGTAAATGTACAGCAGCACATAATACTTTTTACATCATACTGTTGTAAAGATCTGTTTTGTCAGGGCTGCTGTCCTAATGCAAATGTATGCAAAGCCACATGCAGAAATTATGGAGCTCAGGTCACATTCTGATTGGATGCTTTTAAAACATGCATACAGGCCTGATAGAGGTGGAGAGGATTTGAACTGATTTGAACTCTTCAATCGCACACACCTGGTCATGAGCAAGGAGGTAGACATAGGAGGGTTTACAGACATCATCGGAGCGTAGTACGGAATGATAGCAAGGGGAGTCCAATTTTCTTCTTCCATGGTCAAATTGGAAGCATGGTTAAGTGTGGAACAGGTCATAGGATACAATAGTGAATGTTTGTCACCTGTCCTTAATTATCCCCCCCAATTAATGCTGACCGACAGCTGCAGTAAATTTGGCCACAAACTGAGCACTGACAACCGGATATTCTCTTTCGACCAAATTTGTGGAGTACAAATTTTGTCCATCATGGCATCGCACACACTGACCATGTGCACCATGTCATTAAGCATAAATGTATGGCATTAAAGCAACACCTTATACTACGAAGACAATAGGAGCCAATTTGGATTGGAGCCAATTTTGGTCCCCTAGGGGAAATTCTTTCTCTGCATTTATCCCATTTGGGCAAGTGAATCACATTGAAGTACACACACTAGTCAGTAGCAGTGGGCTGCCTGCTGAGTGGCGCCCGGGGAGCTGTGTGGGGGTTAGGTGCCTTGCTCAAGGGCACTTCAGCTGCGGTCCGGTCGGGCATTGAACCGGGAACCCTTTGGTTGCCAGCCCACTGAGCCACGACTGCCCCCAACTACTACACTGTGGCCAATGCATTTTCCATTGACTTACCCAATCTACCTTCTTTGGTCATGAGCCAGCTGATTGTAAATGACGTCCAGGTGCGCTAATTTCAGCTCAGTGCAATTCAAAACGGGCTTCTCTCTGCTAAAAGAGCATGGGAGAGGCCAATGATGGTTTGTCCATTTATACAGACGATGGGCATAAACGATGCTCAGGTGTGGCAGCCCCCCTGTGGTTCAATTTGGCTTTTTGATGGCTTCGGCAACAGAATATATCTCAAAATCCCATGAGAAGGAATGGAATGGCCCAGGACCATTATTTTCAAAGACTGTATGTTGTGAAGTTTCCAGTGTGTGCGTTGGAAGAACGCAACAATTAGCTGGCAACTTGTTGCCAGCAATTTGGTGTAATTTTACAACAATTAGCTGGCAACTTTTTATTGCCAGCAATTTGCTTTAATTTTACTTCAATGAGCTGGCAACTTTTCACCAGCAATTTAATTTAATTTCACACCAATGAGCTGGCAACTTTTTTGCCAGCAAATTTGTTGTAATTTTACAACAATTAGCTGGCAACTTTTTATTGCATGCAATTTGCTTTAATTTTACTTCAATGAGCTGGCAACTTTTCACCAGCAATTTAATTTAATTTCACACCAATGAGCTGGCAACTTTTTTGCCAGCAAATTTGTTGTAATTTTACAACAATTAGCTGGCAACATTTTATTGCCAGCAATTTGCTTTAATTTTACTTCAATGAGCTGGCAACTTTTCACCAGCAATTTAATTTAATTTCACACCAATGAGCTGGCAACTTTTTTGCCAGCAAATTTGTTGTAATTTTACAACAATTAGCTGGTAACTTTTCACCAGCACTTCAACTCAACTTCACCTTACTGGTGCAATGTGCAATTAATGAAGATTGGCCAACAGGCTGGCCCACTTGAGCCATGAAACTTCCCACACATTAAAAGGACAGGTGTTTCAGTTATTTTGTCCAACCACTGTGTAGACAATTCCACATATATATGGAATGTTTACTTATAAACATGGATCAGAATGAAAACTTTTTGGAACTGAAGTTTTGATATGTGCATTAAACAAGGGCCAAAACCAATCCATTTAAGAATATCCTTATACTTTTTTAAACACTATCTTAGAAGGAGCCCAGTCTGTTTTTAAACTGTAGTTCTAGAGCAGGAGCATCAATGAATGGAACATTCTAGGAACTTGTTAGCTTTTTGATACAGATCTCTCTTGTTACTCTGTTGTCACACTCTATACCTAACCAATCTGTCAATTAGTGCCTTGCCTCACTTTATTACTTATTAACTTACTTTCATGCTGTGATTCAATGATTGCCAGCACCTGCCCAATGCCTGATTACTCTGGTCACATGGTTCACTTGCCCCGCTATATAAACCTGGACTGTCACACTGCTTTGGTTGCTTGTCTGAATGGCACAGCATAGCGCCTGACTCACTGGCGCTCACTGGTACTGGCAATCAATTGATTAGCCGACTAGATGAGTGGTTGGTTTGTTGACAGGGTGGCTGACAGCATAGTGCCAGTTAACCAGCTAGCTGCCTGGCAGGTTGACTGACAGCCTGTCCGCCTGGTCAGTTGACTGGCTTGCTGCCTTGCTTGTTGACTGACCAGCTGCCTGTCCGGTTGACTGGCTGCCTGGCTGGTTTAGCCAGGCAGCCAGTGAATCGGACAGGCAGCTGGTCAGTCAACCAGCCAGTCTGTCAAGGCCAGTTGGCTACCTGGCCGGTTAACTGGTTGGCTGCCTGACAGGTTAACTGGTTGGGTTGTTTCATCTTTTGAGAGCCATCTTATAGCATAGCATGTTTTATGGTGTTTTTTGCATAATATTAAATTTAGGCCACTTGATTGGATTGACAAATGCATATCCATACAGTCCTTATTGTGACTGTTTTTGAACCCCCCTTTGAGATGACTTGATAAATGAAAGTCCTCTTGAGGAAACTATCACTGTCACTGTGACAGCACTATGCTGAGTGATTTATTATTTGTGCCTCACCCATGCAAGGCTGAACTTGTAGACGTATATGCTTAGAGCAGAGTGGCATTATGGTACCATGCTATCTCAGTCATGGTGGAGGATGGGGACGATACTATGTTGAAGGCATCTCAGACATGGAGGCGGGCAGCGGGGGTGGAGGCGGGAGGAGGCGGGCGGATGAGGGGGCAGGACATGTGCCATGGTCAGAGTAGTTTTGAAAACGGAACAGTGTTGTAATTTTAAACGACTTGCTGGCAACTGTTTTTTTTCTGCAATTTGTTGTAAATTTAAAACAATTTGCTGGCAATTATTCCCCATCAATTAGCTGTAAATTTCAGCTTGAAATCTTTTACAGTGTAGGTTCTAAAGAGACGTAGCACAAAAGTGTCTCCCGTCAGTGCCATGTCTGACATGGGTAGGGTTTGTTTTTATGATCTCTTTGGTGGTTTCCTCTGCTTATGTTTTCTAATTTTATGTGAAGCAAATTTAATTGCACTTGTGCTGGAAGTTGGCTGAGGGATGCTTTGTGCCGAAAGAGGAGGGGTCATCCACAATCTCCCAGTTCAGGACGATCTCTCTTCTGAACGTAGAGTGTAAGATCTTTTTCTCTGTTCTGGCACGAAGAATCACCACCTACATGATGCAGAACCACTATATCAACCCTTCCATTCAAAAAGGTGGAATCCCAGGCTTTTCGGGCTGTCTGGAACACACCTCGATGATTACCCAACTGATCCAAGAGGCAAAACGGAAGAAAAGCGACCTAACAGTCGTCTGGCTAGACCTAGCCAATGCGTATGGGTCAATTCCACATGATCTCATCCAGGAAGGACTTGACCATTATTACATCCCTGTGGCAATCCGAGACTTAATTACCAACTACCTTGCTGGGTTTCGACTCAGATTTAAATCGGCACTCTTTACTACCAACTGGCTGGACCTCCAAAAGGGGATTCCAACAGGGTGCACCATCTCCCCCATCTTGTTCACTATGGGCATGAACATACTGCTAATCGCTGCGGAAGGCATAACCCGGTGCCCTAGATTGGAATCTGGTGTTGTGCAGCCAGTACTGCGAGCGTTTATGGACGACATCACAGTGACTGCTGTGACGCACGTCCAAGCAAGATGGGTGCTGGATACATTGCGCAGCGTTGCCTCCTGGGCAGGGATGCTGTTCATGGCCAGGAAGTCCAGGAGCATGGTTATCAAGAAGGGTAGAGTCACCGCACTGATTCTTGAGAAAGTGGCTAAAACAGGTTGCAATGTTGACAGAAAAAAACAAAGTGAATTACAAAATTATATGGTATATCCTCGTAGACTAAGGTCTTGGCTTTTCAGAAATGCACAAGGCCAATCTCCCCATTATGTATTTTTTTCAGAAATCAGGCTTTTCTCCGATCATACCTTGTTTTTTGTCAACACCGTCAGACACAATTAAAAGTTATTAAAATTGTATTGATTTGGTTGCATATGTATCTGGAGTTTTTAAGTGTTTATGTGTATTTTTTGGTTCACACATATGCCTTTAAATGTTGAAAATTCACTTTTGTTCTATTTTAATACTGTTTCATGTGTTCTAATTTTAAAATATGTACCGTCATACGATGCTTACTTAACGCCTAAATAGAACAAACAATTTTTTGTAATTTCACAAATATTTGTGTAGGCTTAAATTGGCTATTACTTTGATATTTCAACAACTCCTAAGGAAAATGTTGTAAGCACATTCCTTTAAAATGTCCAAAACTCCTTCTTACGGTGGTGACTTAAGAACTGACGGTGGTGACAGTAATCTGAGAGTGGTGAAAGTGGCCTAATTAGTACCTGCATTTAGCAAAATAAATAGCCCTCTCAAGTCAATGGCATCTTGCATAAACACTTTATTTTTGTGTGTGCACAGTATGAGCATGTGTTTTTACTTCATTAGTTAGATTATCTAGGAAGTAAGCCACTGGTTGTTGAACATGTGGTAAAAAGAGCTTTTAAGTTGTTCAAATCCAAAATATAGAGGTGTATTATCATAGATGTAGGTCTTGCCTGTGCAGTGAATGCATGCATCCCCATGTTTTAACATTTTTCATAAAATGGGCTCTTTCTTGTTTTGTCAACAGCGGCAGACAGAATTAGAAGTAAAAACACATGTTTACTGTATTAAAGTGAATTACTTTAACAATTCAACATAACTGTAGATACTTATTGTATGCATATTCTTAAAACATGTCAAAAACACGTAAAACATGTGTTTTTTGGTGAACTCCATCAGATGTCACCACCGTCAGGTTTTCTGACAAAAAAACCTCCAAATGCACCTCAGTGGTGGCTAGAGTATCATTTTGGATCACAATTATTACTAACATGCCTAGTAATGTTTTATTAACCAGCACAATTTAGTAAAATATGGAACAACATGATGAGCAGAACAAAATCTGACGGTGGTGACATCTGACGGTGTGAGACAAAAAAACACTCTTTTAAATATTATGCATTGTTTGTTCACATTAGCAATTTCATTTTCACTCTGTTTCTTGGGTGCTTCATACCTTTTCTGAAAAAAAATATATTTATTAACATTAATGTAATACAATACTATTAAAACCCCCGACGGTGTTGACAGTTTATGGTTGGGACAGTACCAGTGTCCAAACAAATTAACAAATTGAGGACAAAATAATAAACTTACAGGAGCTTCAGTGATGGTGAAGTAGGCAGTAGAGCTAAAGGTTTGAAAAGGGGTCCTCAGTAATGAAAATTACCTTGTTCATACCTGATTTTATTGTCTTTTAGAAAAAATCTGACGGTGGTGACCAATATGCTGGACACATTTTGAGCAATCAGTAAATAATAGTAAATATTGTTTTACATCCACTATGTGCACATCTGTAGAACCACTTTAATATTGTCTTCCACATCATGGTGATATTGTTCAATTCTGTTAGTGATTTTTGTATTTTAAGTCAATTGAAATGATGATGCCAGTCCTTGGGACAGGCGTTTTTACAGGGAGTGGACAGGTTTATAGCCATGAAAAGTAATAAAATTACACTTAAATATTTCAAACAACTGTGTATTCGTGTGACAGACCCCTTGGCCATTACCTGGGTTCATTTTGTTTGTGAAAATTTAGTTGATTTTCAACAGAATTAATATTTTACTGCAGGGACATGTTTTTGCCAAACTTTCAAGAATCAGTGACCAACAAGTTTAGTCTCCAGGTCCAGGGTGAGGTCATCCCACCAATCGAGGGTAACCCGGTAAAATGCCTGGGAAAGTGGTTTAATGCGTCACTAACGGATGGTGCCAACGTAGCTGAGGCGGTGAAGCAGACTGAAGAGTGGCTGAAGAAGATTGACAAATCTTTACTCCCGGGCAAGTTTAAGACCTGGCTGTACCAACATGGCCTCTTGCCCAGGCTCCTTTGTACTCACAGTCTACGAGTTTCCCATGACCACCATTGAGCTCATTGAGAGGAGAACCAACAAGCACCTGCGGAGGTGGCTGGGCATTCCCCCAAGCTTCTCATCAGTGGGACTTTACATCAGGTCCGGTCAACTGCAACTCCCACTGTCGCCAGTAGTTGAGGAGTACAAGGTGGCGAAATGCAGAGTTGTCCTAAGTCTGAGGGACTCCAACGATGACCTCATCAGTCAAGCTGGCATGACAACCAGGTCTGGACGCAAGTGGGCTGCCAACGTAGCGGTGGATCAGGCAGTCAGCTCCTTGAAGTTGCGGGATATAGTGGGCAACCAGTGCATCCACCGACAAGGCCTTGGCTCTGCACAATTCCAAACCTGGGGAGGTGCAAGCACAAGAACCAGGAGAGGCATGGTGCAAACGGAAGTGAGGAGCAGAGAGGAGGAGAAGCGAGTAGCAAGAGCAGAGCAGCAAGGTTCCCAGGGGGCCTGGACAAAATGGGACTTGCCCAGGTTCAAAGTCACATGGAGGGAGCTGTGGCGCCTGAAGCCCAACCGCATCTCCTTCCTCTTACGGTCTGTTTATGACACCCTCCCCTCCCCAGTACATCTGCACACATGGGGTCTAAGAGAGGATCCGCTTTGTAAGCTGTGCGGCAAGAGGGGGACCTTGGCCCATATACTGTCTGGGTGCAAAACATCCTTAACCCAGGGGCGGTGTAGATGGCGCCACAACAAAGTGCTCCTCTCACTGGCCGACACCATAGAGCGGGAGAGGGTCAAGAAGAGACCAGCCAACACAACCGCACAGAGAGCCATCACCTTTGTCAAGGAGGGAACTGGACCTTCACAGACCACCAAAAGGAAAAGAACCAGCATTCTCCAGGCAGCAAGTTCCTGGGAGATGAGGGTGGATGTGGGGAGGAGACTGCAGTTCCCTGAGGTGGTGCAAACTTCCCTCCGCCCAGACATAGTGCTGTGGTCATCCAAGGACCAGAAGATCATCCTGGTTGAATTGACAGTACCATGGGAGGAGGGGTGCGAGGAGGCCCATGAAAGGAAGGCTGCAAAATACCAACAGCTGGCCCAAGACTGCCGAGACAGAGGCTGGCAGGCATGGGTCTTCCCCGTGGAGATAGGGTGCAGGGGCTTTCCAGCAAGGTCTGCGTGGAGTTTCCTGTCTGCCATAGGCATGGATGAGCACAGTAAGAAGCAGGCAGCTCGTCGGATGGGGGAGGAGGCGGAACGTGCCTCATGCTGGATTTGGAGTAAGAGAGAGGAGGAAAGCTGGAAGCTGTCCATTCACTATACGGTATATATCTCCACCCACCAGCAGACAAGCATGCAGAGACGGCTGTCCCTGCATCTGAGATGACTTCGAATGCATCTGTTGATGGACCAAACACTTGCAAACGCTCCTGGATCGCCAGAGTCTTTACCTGTTGCCTCCAAAGTCCAACTGAAGCCTGAACAAACCTCAAACTCCCCAAGGGGTTTCTACTCCACACACACACATACACACACACACACACACACACACACACACACACACACACACACACACACACACACACACACACACACACACACACACACACACACACACATAAAAAATAGTAAATATATACAAATAAAAAAACACTTTGTCTCTTGGTTCATGTTGTACAATGGTAGAAAATTTGTGATGACTACAGTTACAGTAATTGAGTAGAATGTTGAGTACACCATTTCGTGAATGCCTCAGTAGCCTAATTGAATTGAATTGCAAAAAATTTGTACAGAGTAATTGACACTCGCCACTCTCCATTTTCAAAGAGGTAATGGGCTATTTAAGAAGAGGGTGAAGGGTAGTGGTGCAGTACCTGTGCAGTTATCAGCAATATCAGCTATTGGATATGCTTTGTGGGCAGAGGAGGAAGAGAGAGAGAGAGAGAGAGAGAGAGAGAGAGAGAGAGAGAGAGAGAGAGAGAGAGAGAGAGAGAGAGAGAAAAGCCAAATCCCAAACACAAGGAACAGTTGCGCACAGCATGTCACATGGAAGACTGGACATGGACATGGACATGGACGACTCCGACAGCAGACACCATGTCCCCCATCACCATATGTCCCCCATCACCATATCGTCGGCTTGCTACCAAAACCGCCTAAGTCCGATTTTGGGTTTTTCGGAAAACAGGGAAAAACTAGGCGCCAAAGGGGGCGCCAAACATCAGTGGCAGTTCTAGGAAATCTGAGACCCTGGGCAAAGAGCAATTGTGAGTCCCCCCTAATAATTTTGGGCAAAGGAGATTTTTGCAGAACTTTACTCCCCTACCACATCTGCATCATCCTGTCATCCTGTCTGTGTCATTGGTCCACTACAAACAGATGTTAATTTATTTTCTTTATTTATTTTGAGTAAATCTGCAAGTCAAACATGAAATGGCTCCTAAGGAAAACAAAACACTTTAAAATAAATGATTTGATGCAGCACAGTAAGAACAATGCACTGCACATCATGTTGATAGTTGTACTATTCTTTTTTATTTTTATTCCAAACTTTAATCCTGGAAATGGCGAATGATTGAAATATTTTTGTAGACCTTGTAACAATTTAGCATGCTGGTAAATCTCATGTCTACCAACAGACTTTCACAGATTTCTTTTACTTTCTATAACTTTCAGTCACATTAGTGTTAAAAAAAAACATTATTTACATATTCCTCCAAAGTAAAACTATTCTAGTCCTTGTGTGAGAGCAATTGCCTCAAAGGTAATACATTCATTTCTCATATCAGGGCAGGACCAGATTGCAGTGCCACACAGGGGTGGATTTCTCGAATCCGACCAAAATTAGCCTTCGGACCAAGTAAGTCCGAACGAAGTGCGACACAACAACTAACCAACAACGACGATTTCTCGAAACCCTCAGACCAACGTGGTCCGATGTAGGTACGAAGTAAGTGCGATGAAATTCCAACCAAGTAAGTTCAGACGGACGATGAAGTTTTCGGAAATGCTCGGAGTGTCTCGCCTCAGCTCGGGTGCATTTGTCGCAAAGCAGTGACGCTGTACCACGCTGTAGCCTACCACACAGTGCCTGTCAAATTCAGGCTATACATCTATCAAAGTCCACAAATCTTTGTCAACACAATCATGTCCCCGACTTCACCCCTCTTCAACTGCAGTTACCAAATGCGACATTACAATCCACCATTTAGGCCTATTATTTTTTACTTAGGCCTAGGTTTTGCATATAGGCTAATGTTTAATATTGTACGCTATAGCCTACCACTACTATGGAAGCACGGTTGGTGGGTGAGTGGTTAGAATGTCGGAATTCCATACACGTTTGCCGTTTCCTTATCGGAGGCGTGAGTTCAAGCCTCGGTGAATATATAATAACCACCCATCACATCTTTTTTCCAGAACGGCAAGCGAAGTCATTCTCACGCTCAAAGGCAACGCAACACTTTCAACAGGTCATGGCCAGGCAGCTTGCAGTTAAATGCTGCTTGAAATGATAACTGAAATTACGCTTGAGAATTAATAAAACATATCAGAATGTTTATTTAATTTTCCAGTCTGCACGCAGTCTTTACGCGCAACGTAAGCGGGTGGAACTGCCATTATTGCCGTTGTACATAAAGACGAGCAGGAAGGGACCTATGGAAGGGCCCGTTAATGTCTGTAAACATGGCACATTCAAAGTCCTTCAACGTCGGAAAAGACCTGTTAACACAATCATATCCCCAAAATCCACCCCATTAAATGCAGTAACCAAATGTCGGTCTACACATCACCATCAATGAAGAGCAATGGGCGGTGAATGGTAAGCGCGAAGGCATTTTCAGTGTGACAAGATTTCGATTCCCTCAGTAAGATAGACCTAGTTCTACATTAAACGCAGGTGCCTATTCCTCTGCGCAACTGTTTATCCAACCTCTGTGTGTGTGCGTAAAGTGGCCGATCCACGCGTGCTGTTGGGCGCGCTTGTGGAGCTCTGGCATCGGAGAGTCTTTGCCTCGCAGCCACGCACGCAGTCACATTAAGGCCAAGTCAAATTGCTTTTCACCTGTATTTTACAAAAACACAAAACGATGGCCCAATTCACACAGATAGAGAAAGAATGACACGATGCGCTGTGTTGTTTTCTGATCCCCCTGACTGCACTGCACTTCGTGCGCCATGGGCCATGGCGCTATTTGGAGTGTGCTCACTGCTGAAACAACATTTGCTTTAACAGTAGCCTATTGGCCGGCTGCTTGTGACAGACTTGTATTACAATAGTAGAATTGAAATGAAAAGAAGAATATGAATACTATGACATAAGACCTTAACGCGAAGAAGTGTCCTATTCTTGTCATCACGCTCGCCTTTCCGAGTGCCTTTCCGAGTGCCTTTCCATTACGCACTATTTCAACATACTAGGGCAGTTGCATAATGTCCATTTTTGAACTTGTTGTAGCCTACGATGTAGTTTGGAGTTCTTGTGGACTAAGGCATAGCCTACAATGCAAGGAATAGGCCTACAAGAAGGATCACCGCACACTGGTGCCTTTTAAAAATAATAGTGAACAGCGCATTTCGCAATGGCAACTTATAGGCTACATGTATTTCCATGTAGCCTATGCTTGTTGGAGTTTAATCAAAATGTGCTATTGGCTTTGTTATGTGTGGAGATATGTGAGCAATTAAATAATCTGCATTCATGCGAGATGCTGCTTTTGGTGTGGGTTCAAATCCCGATGGTAATCAAACGGTTCTTTTTTTTGGCGCAGCTTTGATTGATCGGAGCTCGTGAAGCACGATAGTGGAACATATAATTTCCTACTATATTTGGACAATATTTTTGTCCCCTATTTGAATATTGTGTTGGTGGGGTTTTTTTCAGCCCTGTTCGTAACATGACTAGACATTTGGTGTAGTATGGGTCGGAGGCTTGTGCACTTGGTGGCAGTAATCGATCGATGTTGCTTGAACTCTGCCTGAACCCGCCCCAAACAACGAGCAAGAGTGACGTGCTTCCCAAAACAAAGGTGAACTAGCTAACCATGCTAGTCGTTCCAATTCCGACAGTAGTACCAAAGAGGCTTGAGACAAGAGGGCTTACTCACGTCATAACAGCGTAGTAGGAAATGATGGCGAGGGGAGTACGGAAATGTTATTCACTGTGGAACAGGTCATAGGACAGCGTGAATGTCTGTCAGCTGTCCTTAATTACCCCCAGCAATTACTGCTGACCAACAGCTGCCGTTACTTGGCCACAAATTACGGAGTACGAAAATGGCATCCATCGTGGATGGATGACCAATGACCATGCGCAAGGGAGTTAATTTTCCATCCACTCGTGTCCTCAGGCAACGCCCCCGTACTACACCGTGGCCAATGCATTCCCCGCCAAGAGATTGTTCTTTCTCTTGAGTTTCTTTGGTAGTACTAACGAACAGCCCCTACTTCGTTTTGCAGGAACACCTGCGTCGTTCACACCAACATCGGACGAACGACTAACTACATTACTTGTAAACATTGGTACTTTGTAAGTCCGAACGAAGTGTTCCAGAAACAGTTTTGTCGCAGCTGGGTCGTTAGTTGCTACATTAGTTAGCAACAAAGGTTTCGAGAACATTAGCCCTGAGTAAGCCATGCAGTGGCGTCCAATCTCCATGTTGAGGTCCCATCAGTCATGGAGGAGGATGAAGGGGTGGGGCACTTCTTTGGTCCTTGTACCTCCTCATGAACTGTCTCCTCCTTGTTTATCATCTTTGGTTAACTTCTGCTATTTTCCATGCTCATAGAACTGCCCCACCCTCCCAACCTTGCCTATGACCGAGGTAACCTGGTCATAGAACTGTGCCCCTCCCACTTCAACACCACGACCGTGGCATTCAGTATATGGTATAGAACCACTACTGGATACTTTACACATTGGAGTCGGTGATCCTGATGTGTATGCTATAATGTATTGCACTAGTGCCATCATCCCTACGTTGTTCAAAATCTTCATTATTAAACATCAAATATTTGTTAGACATACCACATTGTTATAAGATGATGCAATTTATGGCAGTCTTCTATAAACCTGATTAAACATCGTTTAAAACACATGATTGATAATTGCTCAATTCGTTTTAAGGCTACAACCATTAATTAATGTAAGGCTACAACCATTGTGTGGTAACAAGATTATCTCAGACAGATGTCTAAGGATGAAGTTTTGAAACATGGCCATTGTCTTTGAAGAGAGAGAGAGAGAGAGAGAGAGAGAGAGAGAGAGAGAGAGAGAGAGAGAGAGAGAGAGAGAGAGAGAGAGAGAGAAAAAACTCTTAACAGATGTAAATAAACTGCTTCTTGCATCAAAAATGGCTAAGTCAAGTTACCCAAGTCATTCACATTGGCAGAACAATTGTGCACAGGGCCCCAGGATGAATAGATAGAGCCCCCATGCCACCTGCAGGAGGGCCCTAGGCCAACAGGCAAATACCCTCCTTGTCCTCCCTAGCTACGTCCCCGGTCATTCATTTTATCATAGGCAGTGTGTGACTTTATACATACAGATTTTTGACTCTGGTGACTGTTGTGATTGATCAATGACCCTGGCAGAAAGGCAGGATGATGCAGCTGTGGTAGGGGAGTAAGTTTATGCAAAAATCTCATTTCGACCAAATTCGGACTTAGGCGGTTTTGGTAGCAAGCCGACGATATATAATAATGATTCGTCTCGTGATCTGACATTTTTCTTTGTAATTGAATTACAAAGAAAGTGTCAGATCATCACAAGAGTCATTATTATAGCCTAGGCAGTCATGGGTGAGCGGTTAGGGCGTCAGACTTGCATCCCAGAGGTTGCCGGTGTTCTGTCGAGATGTGTTGCCTCGTCGAGATGAGCGACCGGTCGCCCTATTCGATAGTGGTGTTCTATCGATTTGCGATGCCTCATCTAAATGAGGGACCTTGATTTTCCGCGGAAGGCGTTTCAATCATTCCACGTAGGACTGTTTAATAACCATTACTTTGTTTATTTCACGGATAGGGGTGTGCAATCGTTCAGTGCGGAGTTTAATAAGAGCGGCTGCTGACCACTAAAAAGCCGTGAGCCTCTCGTTTGAGCAAGTTAACAAACGTGCCATATGAAAGAGACTGAGTTGAGTTTGCGCAAATACTGGAGAAAGTGTTTGGGATCAGGGCCTGGCTACGGGTTGTTTAATGCAGCCATTTGCTGTTAGTTTGGTTTCAATGCGACGTGGGCTCGCAAGGCAACGCCATATGAAATGATGTGCTATGGGGATAAACACATTGACAGTAAATAGAATAAACAAGCGCGATTAGAGATTCCCAGATAGCAGATGCAGATAGCAGATAGAGGCTTTGTTTTGGCAGATGTCTGTCAATTTATGGGCAACACCTCTTTTAATGACCGGGATCATTTTCTAAACATCCCCACCAGTGCATTTTTTATTGTCATGTTCAGGCATTTAACAATGCAGTCGATTCAAATTCTTGAATGAAAAGGGTGGAGGGAGCATTTTGACAGCTTAATCAGAGGGGGCGATTTTTTTTTCCATTTTGCAATGAGAATGCCTCTCTACATAAATAGTAGGCCTATTTTCTGATCGATGTTACAATGTTCGAGGCTGCGTGTGTGAGCGATTACGGTTAGGCAACAAAGTAGCAAATGTTCGAGGCCACGCTATTTCGCAGATTTTCCAAACTGAGAATATGTAGGCCTAGTAGGCTATGCCTGATATAATTACGGGTAGGCTACAAAAAGCGTTGCTGGGTTGGAGAACCAAGTTAAGTCTGAGTCACTACACAGGTGTAGGGCCTATGATCTGCTGGATGATCCACGCTATTTCATACAGGTTGAGTCACTAAAGTTAACTGTCTCAGGGGATCCTATCGTAAACTGCGGTCTCACAATTCGATGGGCAATCACCCGCGAAAAACGCCGCGAGGGTGTGCGCATGCGTGCGCCTGCTCAGTAGCAAAAAGAATCACATATCGACGGGTCGCTCATATCGACAGGACACCGGTTCAACTCCCGACCCGCCAGGATGGTGGGGGGAGTAATCAACCAGTGCTCTCCCCCATCCTCCTCCATGACTGAGGTACCCTGAGCATGGTACCGTCCCACCGCACTGCTCCCCATGGGGCTCCACTGAGGGCTGCCCCCTTGCACGGGTGAGGCATAAATGCAATTTCGTTGTGTGCAGTGTTCACTTGTGTGCTGTGTCACAATGACAATGGGAGTTGGAGTTTCCCAATGGGCTTTCACTTATTATACATTTTGTCACCTACATGTAGTGGTGGTACATTCTACAAAAATGCATGCAGCGCAATGCAAAGTGAGTATTCATTCAGAGATGCACAAGCTCTATAGCAAACTGCAGCTGCCTGCATCTTTCCCTCCCTGCAGTGCTGCCGGAAGTTGGTCGAAGTCTGGCAGGAAAATCGCGCAGGCATCACCATGCGAGTGCGTTCCCTTCCCCTGCAGCGGGGATTGACTTTGCTGGTGCGGTTGGGATTGTATCCAGAGTTGGAATGAATGTGTAGGCTAAATCAATTGGCCATGTACAGTGTACACACAGACACACAGAGCATACCCTACTGCATTTCTGATCATTTTTCCTCTGCGTAAAGTCTTAAAAGGTGGCGAGAACTGGAGACAGACAGGCTACATTGACCGTGTATAAAATCGCGATGTGTTCTATGCGCTTTACTTTTCTGTGGTTGGTGTTTCAGGAAGGGAGGAGACGGAGTAGTATGAAGTGATTCAAGCGTTTCGGTTTCGAGGGTGGAGCCATCCAGATGTTGTCATCCCGACTGCCCATTTGCCACCGCTTTAGCCCGTGGAGTAGATGGAAAAGTAGAAACCGCATCCACCGTCCTCCGTGAAGTGAAATCAACACACAACTCCGGGAAGAGGTCGGATCTACTCCATTGTTCATTTAAAAACCGTCAGACAACCTACAGGTAAAGAATCCTTTCTTTAGCTATTGGAAAATAAACGGCTTTATGAAATGGAGTTGTGGGGTGGTGTGGTGTGAACGATGACGAAATGGGCAAATCATCTTAAACTCAACTCTGATTGTAAGGCTATACATCAAGTAGCCTACCATTGACAAGAAGCTACACACTTTTGGTTGGAAATTCAAGTTTTGTAGGCTACTACGGCACTGATGTTATTCTCTTCAAGTCTTGATTCTACACCCGTGCCAGCAATAGCCTACTGCATCGCAAACATATGTTTCAATATTGGAACTAAGCTAGAAAGGTCAAACAGTGGTCCTCAATAATGACATTATGTGAAAAAACTTAAGACAAGACACAAGACCGTCTGTGAATGATCACTCATGCAGATCCTAGCCCATTAGTTGTTGTTGGCAACTTCTTCAACTAGACCCCCCTGCTTGTTTCTCAGCCAGTATTTTCCTCAGTTATAGACTACTGTCCTAACATCAACCAATTAAGCACACTTCAACTTGAACTTGTGCCCTGGGTTACTTCAAAACATAGCCAGTTGTTCTGTGGTGAAACATCACCATGAAGTTTGATAGATGTGCACAATGTATACAATATAGGGAAAATACAGTTCTTTGCATGATGTTGATGGTATTATACCAAGTGGATAACTTTGAATAAGCTGAGCCTCCAAGCCCGAATGCAGTTGTTTTTATTTACCTATATTGAATCCCAAGCAAGCATCCCAAGAATCTGTGTGACTTCATGACGGTGAGACTATACCTGAGGCTGAATCAGAAATTACATGACTTGACTGTGATGTGATAGAGAAGGAAAATCTGCACTCATGTCTTTCTAACCTGGGCATGGTGCATTAAACTTCTATTCTTCTGCATTAGCTGATGACTTGTACTTTCCTGAGTTTGGGTGTGCCTATGATTGAATTAAACAAGGGATCTTGCACTTTAACATTATAACTTTTACAACAGTATACCAGGCTATACCGTGAATGAGTGACCACTTCGGATATGACCTAACATAGTCAACAGGCTAGACCAGGCGGCACAAACTGACCTCAGTTTCCACATGTTTGGTCTATGTGCTTCCTGGAGACTATTGTTGTGTTGTGTTAGTCATTCCGTTATCCTGCTGACTGTAGAAGTCAGCAGGATGGAGTGATTATGTAACACATCAGCCCCACCACATGCATTCACTCAATCAGACATTATTATTGACACAATATACGTAGTATAAAATTCCTTAATAACCATGCACATCTTGGTCCTGCAGTATTTTTGACCTCACTCTAAAAATGAAGGTGCTAAAATGCTTCTTACAAACTGATATTGCAAAATTGACATGGCAATATCCCAATAAAGAATGTGTTGTGAAGACCATTTTCATTCTAAACTCAATTTTAGCAAATGTGTAGCTACTGCACTTTGCTTTTGTAGGGCAGTACAGTTCCTTTCACTTTAAATAGTTCATATATTTTGCATATTGATACATTGTGTAACTTTTTAAACCATACACTTTACCTGAACCCATAATGGGTCATGTGGTGCCTGTTGACATGACCTAGAATGGACCACTTAAATAGAAACTGTAGTTGTCTTAATGATGTTGGGTTGCGGAAACAACAATCTAGTCAGCAGGACTCCCAGAGTGTAGTCACACTGGCTGTCAGCACATACTGCAGAATCATTTGTCTCATGACTCTGTGCTACTGCTGGAGCTTTTGGTTTTTGTTTGCAAAAGGAGGTGTTACTGTCATTAGCAGCGGTCTTAAATAAATGGAAGAGTTAATGCTGTGTAACTGTGCCTGGTCTATTTGTTTACTTCAAGGACTAGTGTCTTTAAAAGCACTGTGTTTGATAGTGACTCCATTTGTCCTTACCTGCACTTGTGTGAAGCACTTTTTTTTTATTTTTGTCTGTCTGCGTCAGTACTACTTACCACAGTATTTGCATGTAACTAACATTATAGACAAAGATTTTCGCAACACATCTGTCTTCAGACTGTCTTCACATACAAAACTGCCTAAGCGGCATTACAGGCAGGGTCCAATTGGGATGAAGAACAACATAGCATGTGCCAAATACAGCAGACAGCGGATCATAATAGAAAAAAAACAAGGTGTGGTGCTGCTGTCAAATCCTCCTACGTAAACAGACAGACACTCCCCAGTCCTCTCTAGGACAAGAATGCATCTGTCCTGGTTTTGTAGTGACTATGACTTCTAACCTTTTTTTGTTGACAACCAACTCGAATGGAATGTCCCAGCGAGATAAGATAGTATAGTGGGCAGCTAGGAATTTTAGGAGGAAAAAAAAGAGGGCTGGCTGATTTAAGCTGTGAGGTATTTTGATGGTTTTATTTTGTGAAGTACTGAAGCTGTCCAAACTTGGTGGTTGGCCGGCCATTACTGTGCACACAGTTCGTTGGCACTGCTCGTTTTTTGGTGTTGCATGTTCACCTCATGTTTCCATGGTGATGTCTTGTGAGATTAGACAACCCACAAGCTATTCTGTAGGTGGTGTGTCATGGGAAAGCTATTTGAATTATTCTCAACCATGTGCGAAAAAGAAACCATTGCCCTATGTTCATTGTAGGAATGGTAAGCATGTGGAAATGTAGACATCTTGTTAGCCTTATGAGTGGCAAGCAAGGCATGTTTCGTAACTGGGCAGTTGGGAAAGACAGAAACAGTAAGCCCATACAAGTAGACACAGACTAGTCCATGCCTGACGTGTGTGTGTGTGTGTGTGTGTGTGTGTGTGTGTGTGTGTGTGTGTGTGTGTGTGTGTGTGTGTGTGTGTGTGTGTGTGTGTGTGTGTGTGCATGGGTAGTCATCCCTTCCATCCGTGAGGCTTGTTAGAGCATGGGTAGTCTTGTTCTTTTAAGGCCATGTTTTGGGGAAAAAAGTAATGGCAAGCCTCCAACTTAAACTGTGAGGTAAAATTTTCCAACTGAACTCGCAACACTTTCATTGCACCACTCTTATATGCAATGTATTTCTGAAATGTTCTGCTCATAAATATCCACAGATCCTCAGTAACCGGAGCTCTTTTAGTATTTAGTCCAGGTCTGTCAGCATGAAGTCACAATCATAAAGGTGTGATGTGACCTAGCAAATATCATCTTTTCTGGAACTGTGCAGCAGGTCAGAGTTTAGGTCAGAGGTTATCTGGCTGGTAATGGAGGGAAGAATTGACGTGGAGTGTGCAGCACAGATGGGATGAACAAATCACACACACACACACACACACACACACACACACACACACACACACACACACACACACACACACACACACACACACACACACACACACACCTGTGTACACACACACACACACACACACACACACACACACACACACCCCTGTGTACACACATGCGCAAACGCTTGCACACCTGTGCTGTGTTTGTAAAGTGTGTATGCAGGAAACTGTCTTCCCATTCTCCCAGGAGACCAGCGCTAATTAGAAGAGTCAATATGGCACCAGCGTGAGACCAGCTCACTGCCCTGCATAGGGGTTGGCACACAGTATCTAAAAGCTATCATATGACATGAGTCATTTGGATGCCACAGCCTTATGCCTTATGAGCATCACAATAAAAGCCTTTCATTGCCGTGGTCAGGAGGCTTTATGTGGCTATTTTAAAACACTGTGGCCCAAAGTTGTTGTGGAGATGAGATTCAGATAAAATCAGTTACAGGTTAAGCTTTTGTACACCTGCTTTATTGCCTTTTGTTTAATTTTTAATTTTACACACATAATCGTTTTATGATCAGGTGAACTGGAATTTAGGTTGCTTGGCTTCGTCGTGCATTACAGAAAGAAGCACAAAGAAGGCATTGATTGTGAGCGGTTTCTATGAAGTGAGATTGTGACAGTAAAGGTGTGTGTGTGTGTGTGTGTGCAATCGGTGAGTGTTCAATCAGTGTTATCACAGTGCCGGAGATTAGCTAGGGGTAGTGCTTGTGTATTACTTAGCTTGAGTAACACTGAGTCATGCACCTGGTGTTACTTTGCCTTGGGACTCAATCGCTTACTCATTCATATCTAAACACTATAATTACTTTGTTGCAGCATGCACAGAGCTGATGCCCCCATCCAGACCAGAGCGAGTCACAATTAGTCATGTACTGGGAGTGTCCCCCTTGGTGCACTGTGGTGATCTCTTGCTCAAGGACACCTCAGATGGATGGATGAGGGTGCAAAAGATCTTTAGTCATATATAATCTGACGCCACTAACATCATTCCTAATGGTGCGGTATTCAAACCTGTGAGCTTCCGATTGCTTGACCCACTCGCTGAACCATAAGGCCCAGAGTTGCCTCTAGTTTGTGCCAGTTGTTTTTTTTTAAATCACACATTTGACCTTCCCGTACTCATTCTTTTCCTCAGAACCTCTCTGGTTTCAGCACCCACCATTGTAATGGAACCTGCTAGGTTTTCATTTGAATGAAGTGGATCGTTCAGTTGTGGTCCTCTCTTCCGTCTCTCTTCTTCTCTTCTTGTTCTCCCACTGCTGCTGAGACTAGGAAGGTCAAGGCATATTTAGCTCTGTGCAAGAGTTTTCAATTTCCGTTAGATCGATGTGTCCTTATTAGCTTGAAATAGATTCTATTTGATCTCATCGTCGGCTGTCCTGAAGTGTTTGACTTTGACAATGACGATGAGCACAATGTCCTCAAGCGAGGAAGAGAATGTCATAGTTTATTTGAGAGAACTTATCACACACAGTATAAGTGTCACTTTCTTCAAATTGCGGTTTAATGCTGAACAATGAAAGGAGATGGAACTTGATGCCCGAAATTGAAGTTTCTGATGCCTCTGTGGTCATCTATAAAGTAGGTCATCTTGAAAGTGCTGAGTGCAGACCTCCAAAACTTAGCCTAATCAAAAGACATACCCCTTGTACATTGGCACACAATATTTGGTGAAAATCTGCCCAGATTTTTAAAGGCAGTCGCGCAAACAAGAGAATGCTGCAGACCTTTGAGAACCCCTGAATAATATCCAGTTGGACCAGTTAAGTGTTAGAACAATATGACCTTTTCAGCATAACCTCAGGTGGTGCAAGGTCTCCAGATTGTGCAAGTCTACCATGGCTGTTATGACAATATAATATAAATTTATATAATATATACGTAAATACCCAACAAAGTGCAGTCCCACAAGTTACAAATAATGTTCTGGCTTGGTGGTGAGTGAGTGTGGTGTGTTGATTGGTCTTCTTCATTATCTCATTCTCATTTTACTAGAGCAAGAATTGAGCCTTATGGTCTTTTTCTTGGTGCATACTTGGGTGCATTTTCAACCTAGGGAAAAACTGGTATGATTTATGCTCCTCCCTTCTATCTCCTCTTCATTAATCCTCTGTCTCCTCTTCTTCTCTACTCCTCCTCCTCCCCCCCCCCCCCTCCTCCTCCTCCTCTGTGCCACAGGGGTGTGCTACTGACCTCCACCATGTCTGGGAAGGGCAAGTGGGGCGCCCTGAAAGAGAAGGTGGCCATTGCCACGGGAACCAGTCCTGGTGGCCATGACGATCCTGACGCGCGACTGGAAGCCAATCTGGAAAACGCCGACCCGGAGCTGTGCATCAAACTACTGCAGGTGAGACAGACGGACATGCAGATAGACACATGGACAGACAGACTGACAGAGGCAGACAGACATTTAGACATACAGAGTTGTGCATCAAACTACTGCAGGTAAGAAAAACAAGCAGACATGCAGACAAAGAGACAGGCAGGCAGGCAGACAGACAGGGAGACAGATGGACAGATATTTATACATAGATAGCTGTGCATCAAACTGTTGCAGGTAAGCTAGATGGACAGACAGGAAGACCAAGAGGCATGCAGACAAGCAGGGCAACTTGCAGACTCAGAACCTTGTGCATCAAAGTACCGCATTTGAAAAAGACAGACAGACCAATAGGCAGGCAAACGTGGAGCATGGAGACCGAAACACAGACACCCAGACACATTGATGCACAGAAGACCAGCATGAACATCACCCAGAAAACAATTAAACGATTTCTGTAAATATATTGAGGCCGCTCAGAACCACTTCAATACCACAATCTGATCTGATGCTGTCGCTTTATAACAGTGTTTGTTTACCATATGTTAGAGTAACTAAACCCAACAGTACCTGAGGGTACTATTGGTGAACTATTGGGCCTGTTGCAATCAGATAGAAATAAATATTAATGTAGAGTAATAGTAGTAGTAGAATAGAGAAGAGTACTTTTATTAATCACGAAGGAATTTAAGGAGAACTTCTGCCAATTTCAATATGCTGTTGTATTGCTCACGCTGCCCTTGACTTGTCAGTACCTGGTGATGCTGCATTTTTTCGGCTCAGCCCTTTCAGAGATTTGAGCTATTCTAATGGGAGCAGACTTTGTTTACATTAAAAACCTTTTGACCATAGGCCTACTCCAAATATTATCCTAAAAGGTATCACTGTTTGCTAGTTGTCTGCTGATGTTGCATAACCTTTTGGATGTTATTGAGGATAAATCAAGATGACATATAGCACACACTTGAGTACAGCAATCAGCCTTACATCAGTTCATATACACCAAAATGCTCTCTCTCACTCACTCACTCACTCACTCACTCACTCACTCACTCACTCACTCACTCACTCACTCACTCACTCACTCACACACACACACACACACACACACACACACACACACACACACACACACACACACACACACACACACACACACACACACAAGGTATGGTGCTGGTAGTATGTTGCACACACAAAAAGCAGTACAAGTCCTGGGTGATTGTCCTGTCTTAAGAGTCTCCGAGTGCAGTTAAAAAAATGATTATGACTATATTTAGCATGCATAATAATTACCAAACCCTCCACCCCCAACGACAGGTACACTTCATAATGAACTACTCGGGGCAGCTGAGAGTGATTTAACAGTGATTAATGATCTAAATAATTATACTTACCATGTACAAACTCCACCCCTCCCAACGACAGGTGCCCTCCATGGTGAACTACTCGGGGCTGCGTCGACGGCTGGAGTCGAGCGACCGCACGTGGATGCTGCAGTTCCTGGAGCTGGGCGGCCTGGACCTGCTGATGGAGGCGGTGGAGCGGTTGTCGGGCCGCGGCTGTGCCCGCATCGCAGACGCCCTGCTGCAGCTCACCTGCGTGGGCTGCGTGCGCGCCATCATGAACTCCCACGCCGGGATCAACTTCATCGTGGAGGCCGAGGGATACGTCAGGACCCTCACGCAAGGTGTGTGTCTGCTGGGTATACATGGATTTCATCGTTTGTAAACAATCCCTGGCTGCGCGCCCCTGTCTACGCACTCTTCAACCTCTGATTGTTGGAAACTGCTGTTGGGTCAAAGACGTCCAAAAAGGAACTGTCATTCAGTGTAACGGATACCTTCTGCTGACTGTAACTGTAAAAAAACATGATTTTTAAATTGTTTCAAGTGAATGGATGACAGCCGAGGCTTTCATGAATTCACTGGAAAAAAATAAAATAAAAAGAGACATGTTTCTTACAGCTACAGTCAGCCGAAGGTATTTGTTACACTGAATGACAGTTCCTTTTTGGACGTCTTTGACCCTGTTACTCAGAAAATGTGCTCACGTGGTTGACTGCCTAGCATCTTGCCCCTTCTCACAACGAAAATGTTTGTAAACGAAAAACCTATGTATAGAGGGATACGCCAAGACAGACACTCAGCTAAGTGTGTGTGGCTGTGGAAATGGAAGAATAGGTCTGGAGGATGATGCTCACAAAGGTGTTTGTAGTATTAATAGTGGTACAGTTGTAGAGTAACTTTGTTGATTCCCAGAGGGAAATTAAAGGGACACTGTGTGAGATTTTTAGTTGTTTATTTCCAGAATTCATGCTGCCCATTCACTAATGTTAAATTTTTCATGAATACTTACCACCAGCATCAAATTCTAAGTATTCATTATGTCTGGAAAAATTGCACTTTTCATACATGAAAAGGGGGATCTTCTCCATGGTCCGCCATTTTGATTTTCCAAAAATAGCAATTTTTAACTGCCAAAACGACTGTACTTGGACCATACTAGAAAATATTTGTTGAACACTTGGTAAACTTTCATGTAAAGATCAAATTTGGCAATAGGCAGCCCAATTTCAATAAGCAGCATAGTTGCAGTACCTTTTTTGACCATTTCCTGCACAGTGTCCCTATAAGGTGTCAATAGCTTACATAAATACATGTCATTCCCGCATGAATATCTCAAGACACATGGACTGTATAAACAACAGGCATTAACACAGGTCAAAGTCAAGAGGGAAATGTTTAGTGTATGTGTTTGTGAAGAGATAGAGGTATTTGTCAGAATGTGATGCAAGGTGTGTGCATTTTCCTTTTGCCGGGGCTCTCAACACAGGGGATTTCACTAATTAGCTCATCGACATGGCAACATTGTGTGGCAACAGAGTGTGTTTATGGGTAGTACGAGAGAGGAATCTCGCCACTTTTTTCGGGTGGTACTGTCCACTAAGTGGAGCCATCCAGACAGCGCAGAGGAGCGCCAAGGAGCGCAGAGGCTGTTAAAATGAATGGGGTCCCATGGAGCTCAACCACGATGCTGCCATTGCTTTGGGAGAGAATTGGTATCATCGTTTCATTTTATTTTTCCAAAAGGCAGGATTGATTATCCTTTCAAACAGCACTTAATTTGAATGTTTAAACTCGCTGGATCTTTGTAAAATACGTCTTTATTGTCAGTATGACATCACGAGTGGCTTCACACACTGCGTTTGGATTGGTCGGCCGGCTGCATTGCTGTGATCACGACGGCCGTAAAGCAATTTTGTTAGCAAGATGCTAGCGGAGCCTGACTCATAAATGCCAAAGCTGTAGGAAATCAGAAGGACATAACTCCCAGGTTATTGTATATTTAATTGAATTCCACATTGGTTTCTCAGAACTTACAGTAATATTATCAAGTTTCAGCCGACAGCGAGCACAATTGTCAGTTATTAGCGCCAGCCTTATGACCTCTGCTGTCTCGACAGCGCTCCCTAGGTGAACTGCAGGCACGGGTTGGAGGGCGAGATTCAACACTGTATGTAAACCCACTGTGTGTCAATTAGGATCCGCTGGTTCATTGATAATTGGCTGGAGCAAAAATGTGGCAGGGGTTTTAATTGCATGCACCCGAGTTTTTCTTCTCCTGTTGTGTAGGTACTATACACGTAGGTGTGTATGGGTGCAGAGGGATAGATGAAGATGCTCACAGAAGGTGTGTGTGTGTGTGTGTGTGTGTGTGTGTGTGTGTGTGTGTGTGTGTGTGTGTGTGTGTGTGTGTGTGTGTGTGTGTGTGTGTGTGTGTGTGTGTGTGTGTGTGTGTGTGTGTGTGTGTGTGTGTGCGCGCGCGTGTGCGTGTGCGTGTGCGTGTCGTGTGCGTGTGCACGTGTAGTTGCTGCAGATGTGTGTACACTGCAAAGGGATGTATCAGGGAAATCATGCACCTGCAATGCCTGAGCCCTTTTTTAAAAAAGCTGCCCTCAGCCTATGAAAACCTAAATATCTCAGCTTCTGAAGCCCATAAAAATGTGCACTAAGTTGCATTTAGACGCTAAGACCCTCGTCTTTTATTAGAATGTATTCATTCATCTCAAACAAAAGATTTTTAATAAATTTGTCTCAAATCGCATGAGTCTGAATGTTGCGTAATGCAGCTCCAGGCGCCAGGGCCAATTTTGCACAACGCAACACCAGGCATGAATGGGTTAGTGGCATTTTAGCACTGTTAATGATAATAGCAACAACATCTAATGTAAACATTATATTATTCATACTATACTTTATTACTATACTTACTATATTTTTTACACATTTCTGTAATTTCCCCTTCCTCAGCTCTGGACACGTCCAACACTATGGTGAAGATGCAGGTGGCTGAGCTGCTGGCAGCTCTGATTATGTTCTCCCCCAAAGGCAGAGAGCTGGCCATGGACGCCCTGCAGAACTACAAGGTTGGTGACCCCCTAACTTGGTCAACTTAAGGAAGAAAAATCCGCACTCACAAACTGCGTCTCATTATTTATTTATATTACCACCATGTCCAAAAAGCAAACACGTTTCGGCTATCAAGCCTTCATCAGTGTGTGCAGTCCTTTGCCAAAACTTGACCCCTAACTTGGTCAGACATCACCATTTTATTATTACGTGCATAATAATATTATTACATTAAATTGCATTTGGCAGATGCTTTTTTTAACCAAAGCGACTTACAATCGTGGACATAGTCATAGCCGACATCACTATGCACATGGATTTTTATGGATTTTTATATATTATTTATTTACTGTAAATACATCTTTTATTTTGTGGGCATTTGTGGGTTGCTACTAAACACAATCTCACTATATCTATATAGTCACTATATCTATATAGTGACAATAAAAGCACTCTACTCTCTACTCTACTCTACTAGTAGAAACAAAGTGCATAGGAAATATACAAAACAATAAGTGCAGAGGGTAGGTAGAGTTCGTTTTTTGAAAGTACATTAACACAAGGTAAAGTAGAGTACACATACACATCAACTCAAGCATTAATGTAGTCACCATTCAACTATAATATTGCAGTACATGTTGCAGATATGCCTATCCAACTGGCCGGGGTTGCCCTGCACAACTACAAGCTTGGTTACCTCTAGTTTGGTCCAATCCAAGGCCTTGACACTGGCACTGGCACTGGCAGATGTGCTGCTATTGTTTATTTACCCCCTAGCTTTATTCCCCCCATTTTGCCCCAGATCCCTTCCTGAACAAATCAGTTGCGTTAAATTTGTACTAATTTGAAATGCTCGTCTGTCCTGTGCCTGGGGCCTATACTACAAAGCTGGGTCAGGATAAGTTAAGGTTAAGTTAAGAGGTAAATCTAATTCAAGATCTTTTCTTAAGAAAACGAGGACTCTATTAGATGATTTACCTCTTAACGTAACCTTAACTTATCCTGAACCAGCTTTGTAGTATAGGCCCCTAGTCTCAGTAAGGCGGGATGAAGCACAGGGCATTTGCAGTATTTTGATTTGTCCTCATCTCCTTAGCCACAACACTGTGACTGCACACAGGAAACAGACATAGGGGAGGAGCAACAGGGTGTGCCTGTCGAATATTTTCAGCAAGGAATGCCTTTGCTCAACTGGCAGGATATTGCACTGATGGGTTGAATTAAGTATTACCCCTCCCAACCCAAGGGGGAAAAAAACAGTGTGCGTACGCACACACACACACACACACACACACACACACACACACACACACACACACACACACACACACACACACACACACACACACACACACACACACACACACACACACACACACACACACACACACACACACACACACACGAGTGCACACACACACAAACCTCACACCTCTCAAGGTCAGTTAATCATGCTCCATGCTGTAAATGTATAATGCTCACTGAGCTGCTGCGAAACACACATAGTTGGAATTCCACTCGTACCCAACTAGGCCCATCTGACTTCAGGTGTTCTTGCTCATGCCAAAATGTCTCTGAGCTCTGGAACCAGATGGACTAGTAAAGCAGGTGATGGCAGGGAGGTACTGTATCACTGACCTGGGGGGATCTCTGATAAGGTCGCCATGGTACACACATACCTGACCTTTTTAAACTGCTAACGACTGTACACACACACACACACACACACACACACACACACACACACACACACACACACACACACACACACACACACACACACACACACACACACACACACACACACACACACACACACACACACACACACTCAGCAGTGTCCATCTTGCAGTCATAACAGACCCTGGGCTGAAATATTATAAATAACTAATACGTCATAGAGTACAGTGAATAAATCACAATTTTTTTGTTACTCACTCCTAGAATATGAAGACCCAGCAGTGCCTGTGTTCTTGTAGGCATAACAGACTGAGACATTTTAAATAAATACATAACATACCCAGCAGTCTCTGGCATTGTAGGCTTAATTATAACGTTACATTGCATTTGGCGGACACTTTTATCCAAAGTCATAACTGACCTGTAATTGAGGAGTTCTAAATAAATGATTGGTAATAAATGTTTGTGTTGCTCACTCCTATAATGTGAAGAGAGACAGCCGTATCTGTTCTTTTTCAGAGGTCAGACTAAATAAATGTAAAAGAAATGTTAATAAATGTTTGTATTGCTCGTGTCTAGAACGTGAAGAAGCAACAATATGTGTTCTTGTAGGGGTAACAGACTTCAGACTAAGATAAAAAATAAATGTTTGTGTTGCTGGTGTCTTGAGCGTGAAGAGAGCCAGCAGTACCAGTATAATAAATCCTGAATGTTTGTGTTGATTGGATGTAGACCGTTAAGTCTCTGTATCTGTTCTTATACCATTACCAGTATCTGTTCTTGTAGGCATAACAGACCTCAGACTAAGATTTAAAAAAAAACATGATAAATAAAGTAAATAACTCCTGAATGCTTGCCTTGCTCTCTCTCTC
>NC_085874.1:19316191-19343691 GCF_034702125.1 Engraulis encrasicolus | reverse complement strand
GTCTCATATTTGTAAATGTATTCCCTCTGCTTTTTGGTGTTTTTTTGTTTGTTTGTTTTTTTAGACGAAATTCAGTCCACGGAGAAGCTCATCGCCCGGCTGATGGCCAGCAAGGGCAAGTACGGCCAACGGGAAAGCGAGGAGGTGAGGAGGCCGCTGAGGATGCGGGACAGGGCCGTGCAGACCCTCCCCATGGAGGGAGAGCTGGGGCAGGGCAGGAGGACCGAGGAAGGGGAAGGGGAGAGGAAGGTGGAAGCGGAGATCACGTCACAAGAGGGACAGAAAGCAGGGGCCCAGCCACCAGCCCCTCCACCTCCGCCGCCTCCCCTGCCTGGCATGGGGGTTGCTGCACCTCCTCCTCCTCCTCCACCACCACCACTTCCGGCGGGGATACCTGGACCACCACCCCCACCACCTTTACCTGGCATGCCTGGACCACCACCCCCACCACCTTTACCTGGCATGCCTGGACCCCCGCCACCTCCCCCTCTCCCGGGTAACCGACCCCCACCACCACCCCCTCTGCCAGGGATGGGTCCCCCACCCCCGCCCCCTCCTCCAGGCATGGGTATGGGCGGAGGAGACATCATCGTAGCCCACACCGTGCAGACTCTGGGCCGGTCCTACATCGCTGTCGCCCCAGTGAAGCCCGGCCACTACCCCACACTACGCATGAAGAAGCTCAACTGGCAGAAGCTGCCCTCTAATGTGGTCTCAGGTAAGGCCGGACTTTTCCATACACTCCAGTATCCATTATACATCCATTATTTCAGGTGTATTTCTTTTGGTCTTTCAAGTTTAACAATCAGTTAGTTAGATTTATCATGTATGAGCGATTCTCTAATTCGCCTACACTTTTAAGTCCGTGGATTTTATTTGGCAATTCCACTAACTATTAACTGCATCCAATGATGTTTTGGACATTAGAAAACATTTATCTTTCATATAATACAGAAAGTGTAGACATAGCATTATTTCCCTCAGCAAGAATGAATATTTAATACTGGTTTTGGGTGTTTTCATGCCGTCCTGTTTTCCAAATGTCAGATTCAGTCTTCATATTAGCATGTAAAGAAACTTGTTTTGCCCAAGACGATTACAAATGTTGATTCATAGTAATCATCACAATATGACAAAACTGTCAGAAAGACCACTGTCCTTTCCATTATACATGAAATTTGCCATTTTGTGTGTGTCCACGAAAACTGTGTTAACGGTGTCACGGTCTGAAACCTCCTCCATAAATCAGTAATGGTTTGGTCTTAGGCCATACGAATAACATCACGTGATGTCATAACCTCTTTGGCGGGGTACGGGAAGACTTTTTGGTAAATTTTGAGCTCCATCCTTCCATAATTTAATCCATTCTTTTTCATGTTCTCATAGCGGGAAAATTGCCTGTCAACTGTGTTATCAACATATTCATAAGAATCTGAATTAGAAATCACATGTAGAAAAACACAGATAAAGCATATAGATACATGAATTGATTAAGGTGTTGTGGTGGAACTTCTGAGGTCCTCAGTTAGCACAACACCATAAAAATGGCTGAAATGTCAACGGTGTTACCGTCAATGGTGTTACAATTAAGTATGACAGTCAGGGTTGCCAGATGAGGCTGATGATTTCCAGCCCAAAAAATGATCAAAATCCGCCCTAAAAACCCGCCCAATTCTATTGATTTATATGGCAGTGGGAAGGTTTTTCTGATAGATGCCATTTTTACCCGCACACGGCCATCCTAAGCAGCCCAATTGGGCGGGAACCAGCTTAATCTGGCAACACTGATGACAGTTGAGGAGGAGTATGTTTTTGCCAATTTATATCCATATTGACAGACAAACAAACAAAATAATTTGTGTTCTAGGGAGATGGGTTTGTCTGCTCTGTTTTTTCTCCTAAAAAAGTGCCGACTTGTTCCCCTGCACTGTTGACCATAACACAGTTGAGTAACACCGTTGACTGTTTTGAAAGTGTTTTTGCGCTATTGATCCCTTATGTGTTGGAAAAATCCTATGAACATACACTAGGGATTATCTCTGGAGAAGGAAGTCTTGTGTAAGGAGGGTGACTATATTCAAATCAGACGTTACAGGGATTTATGATGAAAAATGTGTCAGTCTGTATCACAGTGACTCATAAAATCCTACTTATGAAGCTCAACAATCACATTTTCTATATCAGTTGCACAGATTAATGACAACATTACTGCTAAGGGACATAAGCTCTTTCAAACATATATTGTTTCAACTCTGTAGTATTTTTATATATGTTTGAAATGACATAGTATTTGTTGACAAAATAATTAAGCAAATGTTCGCTTTCATTACAGTATTTATCAAATGATTTAAGATTAAGCTTGGCAATTTGTTTGTTTGGAAACTTAAATATATACACTATGTAAACATCTAGGTCATTTAGTTGAAAAAAAATACTGATAATTGACATTTTGCTTTTGCCAAAAGCGTAGGGGAATCGTAGAATCACTCACATGCATCATTTCGCTTAGATAATGCGTCCCATCAATTTTGATACTTTACACATGTTGCATGTATTGTTATTGGGAGTGATACTTACGTTGCTGTGGAGAACATGCGTCAATTATGTAAGCACCTGTTAAGCTAATTACGGTAATTTGTTAAACTAATTAGCTATACAACAAGACCACGTCAATCAGATCATGGTGCAATTGACTTTGAGAGAGATCAAGATGCCTGGAGAACTCGTTCCTAGCTTGGCGTCTGCACTCTTTGTCTCTCTTCCCAAACTGCAGCCATCTTTTAAGGGAAACACACAAAAATAAGGGGTGAGCCAGAGGCCAAATTTTCACATATTGGTATCACCTGGGGTGGCAAAGTCTATCAATGTTTTTTGTAATCCTCCATGCCTGAGGGACATTATTTGGTATGATAGCCCTCTGGAAGTGGTAGCTTTCTTATATTTTTACTCACTTTTATAATGACACCCAGTGCATTTCGCAATACATGCCTGTATATGGATGTAGGCGTATGCAAGTGTCTGTGATGATGGTATATGTTTTTATTGATGTTACATCACATATAGACACCTTAGGGATTTTAAAAATATACAGTTTTGATGGATAATGTACTTTCCTATGAATTATATCAGTCAAAATGTATCCGTCGTACACTTTTTCAGCAATATAATGCAAGGTTAGATTGATGCAGAAGCCTGTAGGAGGGTGGGTCAAATCCCAATGATTGCTATATCATATCTGTAGGGTGTGGGCATTCAGAAAATGGTTTGCTAGTTTAATATAAATTATACACCTATTTAGGCCCAAAACCTATAACTGTCCAATGGATTTCAATGGAAATTGATGCATTTCAATGTAATGCAAAGCACATTACATAACTAAGATATAGTGGAATGTAGGAAGTTGTGAGATGCCTCAATGCACATTATATCACATCTACAGTGTATAGACCTAATGTAACGGAGGCTAACTAGCACAGAGTTGGCGTGGAACGTTGGTAAACCTCCCTCCGATAGCCTCATACAGTCTCGTGCCGTTGGGCCGAGAGACTAGTCTCTTGGCCCAGCGGTATCGTACTGTGTCTCCCATTGCCGAACCGTTGTAGTTGACGAGGTCGCATGTTCGATCCCCGAGGGGGGTGAACAGGTGCAAGATGACCTCCGTCACAGTGGTGCCGCTGACCCGGGATGGGAGTGAGGTTTAAGGGGGAGAGTGTAACGGAGGCTAACTAGCACAGAGTTGGCGTGGAACGTTGGTAAACCTCCCTCCGATAGCCTCATACAGTCTCGTGCCGTTGGGCCGAGAGACTAGTCTCTTGGCCCAGCGGTATTGTACTGTGTCTCCCATTGCCGAACCGTTGTAGTTGACGAGGTCGCACGTTCGATCCCCGAGGGGGGTGAACAGGTGCAAGATGACCTCCGTCACACTAAGAAAATAAATGGATTGGATATCTTACTACAAATAACCCACTTATTTTAGACCCACAACTCATGGCCGTCCATTAAAAATCAATGCATTTAAAAGTATGAAATCTTTAGGACTTTACAGAGCTTATGTAGGGATAGAGGAAGTTGGGAGATGTTTCAATGCCCATTATGAACCTTTGGAAAATATACGGATTAGATTGCTAAATGCACATAATTCAGGTACTTTAGATGCTGACCATTGAAATGCAAGTTCTGCAATTACATTGTAGAACTAAGGTAGAGGAATGTAGGAAGTTGGGAGATATCACAACTCAAATGTCACATCCAGTGGATCTTTAGAAAGCCTACATACATCCTTTTTTCAGTCAGTGGGCCAGGACACATTTAGCCTATATTTCTAATAAATTAAAGTGATAGTAGGCATGTGCTGGAGATGCATGCTAAGATGTCCTAAAATGGGCCAGAGTGCTATCGATACAAACTTGATCACGCTTACTTTGTTATATGAAATTATATTTGAACCTCAAACCCATAAGCACTGGTAGTATTGGGTCACACATGAAGTGAAAAAATGTTGCCTGGTCTCCTTTTTTCATATAGCCTACTTGCAGTTATGGAAAAAGTTTCTGACACCCTGTGGATGATTAGTTGATGGGCATGTGGATGTTATTTTCAGAAAGTACTATTCAATGGCTGACCAGGCATATTAGATATTGATAGAGAACATAGTGTCTTGGTTGCAAAAATGGCTCAACTTGAGTCTACAGGAGGTGGACACTCAAATGTTTGAAAACAAGATTAATTAGGACAAGGCAAGAGGTCAAGAGGATACGTAACTCTCAGAATGGCATTTGCAAAAGAAGAATATTACAGTTGTCAGCTCACTCACAGAAATGAGAATGTAATGACACTAACTGTCCAATGAAAAGAATGCAAATAGTGCATTCAGAATCCTTCACACATAACATGGCAATTGCACCTATGGTATGTTGTTTTAACAAATTATAATGTGTGTGAATTACAATTTTCAAAATCTCCATCACTATTATCATAATCAGCCAGGTTGGGCTATTATATCTAGTCTTCCAAAAACCCAGTCATGAAGAGATTCAGTGTTTGCGCTATAGCTGTATAGAAAACATGGTGAATGATAAATGATGAAGTTGAATTTAGGGGCTGTTTGCCATTTGTTGGGTCCTGTGGCTTTTTCCCCATCCAATCAGCATCATTGGTGATTGCTGGTTGCTGGCGCAACAAATTGGAGAATGATAGGGGTAAGTTTCATGAACAGTTTCAATTTCTGAGTAATGAGTTTATTTTAGAACACATGACACTAAGGGCCTCTGGCTCAGTTCCTCTGGCTTTTGAGGGTGTCTTTGAACTTCATACTGTAAACTAGGGGTCCCCAAACTTTTTTCTCTGGGGGCCACATTATTGTTCCTGACTGCGATCAGGGGCCGGGATAAATCATGTGGGCTGTATACTAGGCCACTGCCTGTTATAGCCATAATTTCTAGTACAAAATAGTTAATCATTCAAGTGATTTGAAGTGAGTACTTAACATGTTTTTCAATTTGAAATACCACAGGTATTCCTTTTAATTTCTATTAACCATGTAAAATAGCAAGGAAAGGTTAGAAAAATATGGTGATTGACAATGTATGAGTGATACAATAGAAATGGTAGGCCTGTTGATATTACAATGAGATGAGAAACTTTTATCATTTTTTTCTGTGAGAATTGCTTCTTTGGGACAGTACAAATGGTGAGGTGTAGAGAGGTGGAGGGCCGGTCAAAGGGGCTTGGCGGGCCGCATCCGGCCCCCGGGCCTTAGTTTGGGGACCCCTGCTGTAAACCCTTACAGGGAAGTGACAGGGTGATCATACCTGTGCTTTTGGTGGCTGTGAGACCCTTGCTTCCCACATCCCTCAGATGTTTTGGTGATGTATATTGCCACAAACCTTCTGCATCTAACCTCTTCAACAGACTTCAATTTCCCGACTGTGATGTACCTTTCCATGGTACAATACTAAATAATAAGCTGGTCCAAAGGAAATGGCTGTATGAATAGAAAACTGAAGGATACACCAATATCTCCTGCCTTCTTGGGAGCTGATGCTGCCTCATTCCCATTGCAGGTCTCCACTTGCACTAAGTAACCACAAGTTATGCCTTTTCCCTCACCACTGATCTCTGGACTCACGATACAGTATGTCTGAATTTAGTGTCATCTGTAGTCATGCCTTGTTGCACTGCAAGTTGTTAGATTGGTAATGGGCATCTTGAAACTTCAAGCCACATGATGTAAGCTGAAAGTCCTCTTTCCAGTTACTGTTGAAATGGGGACTTTCTTAAATGGAGGGCACATCACTGAGCTCATGGGGCATGGCGCCAAAGACATCAGCAAGATCCAGGAAGATTTCATGGAGGTTCTTTTTGTCCAGCTTTGCTGTTTGGATTTAGTGTCAAGTCATGCTGCGTGTTACCCTGACATGCCGCCCTTTGAACAGTATCAATGTGCATGATTGGCCATCCTTTGTGAAATAACACTGAAAAGGAGATTAATTTCCAAAATAGTAAGTGAGGAAATTGTGTTGAACTGGCAGATGTTCATTTGTATCCTTTTCCTTAGAGATCAGGACCCCACCTGCTCTACGCCCCACTTCACACTACACACTTCACATGCAGTCAATGATTTCAATTCACTTTGTGTGCTTCACTCTATCAGACTCAGAGGCAACAATCAATGCAAGGCACTAGTTTCCCTTGAATATCTTTTCTTCCTTGATGAATCATCAAATCCCTGTGAGATTCCTTCTTCCCTCCATCATGTTTGTGGAGTTATATTCCCGCTGGTTGGTGTTCTCACAAGTCTGTAGTATAGTTATTGTTCATCATGTACTTACTCATTCTCCAACATCTCAGTCACAACACATATGAAATTAAACAGGACTCACCTGATGCCATTTCTGTCTGTATCATGATGTACCTAGTCTTATCTGTCTTTGACACTACAGCAGTCAACACACCCAACATACCCAGCAAGTCAAGACACATTTTCAGAAAAAGTAATGGTCTAGTTTAGTTCCAGACAAAATGAAAATACTGTTATGCAGGATCTCCGTGTACTGTTCTTGAAACTGATGTGTGTGCAATTGCAATCACATCTTCCAGTTTTCCCTGTTACACTTTAGACCTACCTTCATTCTGTAATATAGCCTAGTTTGATTTGATTTTCAATTGCTAGATGATTTTTGAGTCTAAAATAACTGTACTGCATATTAAGCCCATTTGTTTTCCAAAGGTCTACAGTAGGTATATAATGTGCATTGAGAGATCTGTCAACTTACATTGAGCTATACCTTAGTTCTGTAATGCACTTTGCATTACCTGGAAATGCTTTGATTTTCAATAGACGGCTATGAGGTTTGGGTCTAAATAACTCTGTAATGTGTATCAAACTGTCTAATCCAGGTTTGCCCAACCTATTCCAACTCGGGGTCCCCTTGAAATGTTCATTCTTCTTCAGGGCTCATCACTGACTGAATAAATAAAACAAAACATACACTACAAACAAATATGATTTTGATTTTTAGAAAATGATTTCAAGTCCCACCTGGAATACAGTAAGGGCCAACCAGTGGGCCCAGGCCTAAAGTTCGAGAATCATTGATCTAGTCCATATTCTTTCTAAAGGTCTACATACTCTAGATGTGATATAATATGCATTGGGACAACTACCAATTTCCTACATTCCTCTACAACACATTTCTGTAATGTACAGTATATCACGAAAGTGAATACACCCCTCACAGTTTTGCAGATTTTTGAGTATATCTTTTCATAGGAAAGCATTACAGAAATTTCACTTTGACACAATGATTAGTGACCTTTTAACAACATATTTAACCGCTTAAATTTCTTGTTCACTCAGAAAAAAACAAAATACAGCCATTAATGTTTGAACATGTACTCACAAAAGTGAGTACACCCCAGATTAAAATCCAGTAGAAAAGAGGCTATATTGGCTCGAATCGTCTCGAAATGAAACGAAATGAAAAGGGATGACAAGGGAGGTCATCAGTGTGCGTTTCAACCTTTCTTTGCATTGAACTTTTAAATTTTGAGTCTGCATCTGGCTTAAATAGATTGGTGTGAGATTTGAATGCAATCCTATGGAGAATATCATGATCTGCTTCAGTAGTCACAGTGCATGTTGACATGCATGTTTCTTTTAGGTGTATTTCAGATTGCCAATGTTGACAGCATTCATGCATCCCCAAACCATGTCAGTCCCACTACCGTGCTTGGCTTATGAGAGGATACACCTTTTTTGTAAAACTCACTTGTTTACCACCACACATGCTTGACACCATCTAAAGCAAATTTGTTTATCTTGGTCTCTTCAGATCACACGACATGGTTCCAGTGATCCATATCCTTGGTCTGTTCATCTCTCTTGAGACCAAGATAAACAAATTTGCTTTAGATGGTCTCAAGCATGTGTGGTGGTAAACAAGTGAGTTTTACAAAAAAGGTGTATCCTCTCATAAGCCAAGCATGGTAGTGGGACTGAAATTGTTTGGGGATGCATGAATGCTGTCAACATTGGCAATCTGAAATACACCTAAAAGAAACATACATGTCAACATGCACTGTGCCTACTGAAGCTGATCATGATATTCTCCATAGGATTGCATTCAAATCTCACACCAATCTATTTAAGCCAGATGCAGACTCAAAATGTAAAAGTTCAATGCAAAGAAAGGTTAAAACGCACACTGATGACCTCCCTTGTCATCCCTTTTCATTTCGAGACGATTCGAGCCAACATAGCCCCTTCTCTACCGGATTTTAATCTGGGGTGTACTCACTTTTGTGAGTACATGTTCAAACATTAATGTCTGTATTTTGTTTTTTTCTGAGTGAACAAGAAATTTAAGCGGTTAAATATGTTGTTAAAAGGTCACTAATCATTGTGTCAAAGTGAAATTTCTGTAATGCTTTCCTATGAAAAGATATACTCAAAAATCTGCAAAACTGTGAGGGGTGTATTCACTTTCGTGATATACTGTACTTTGCATTACATTGCAATGCATTGGTTTTCATTCAAATCCATTGGACAATTATGAGTTATAGGCCTGAAATAGCAGCATACCTTATATTAGGCAATCAAACCCATGTATTTTCTGAAAGCACACACTCTCCAGATATGATATAGCAAAAGTTGCAATCCAACCTATCCCCCTGGGGTCTCCCAACTTCCTCTATCCGTACTTAAGTTCTGTAAAGTACATTGTACTTTGAAATGCATTGATTTTTAATGGACGGCCATGAGGTGTGGGTATAAAATAACTGTGTAATTTCTATTAAGCTATCCAATCCATTTATTTTTCGAGGTCTACACACTCCAGATGTGATATAATGTGCATTGTGACATCTCCCAACTTCCTTTATTCCTCTATACCTTAGTTATGTAATGTGTTTGGGATTACATTGAAATGCATTGATTTCCATTGAAATCCATTAGACAGTTATGGGTTTTTGGCCTAAATAGGTGTATAATTTATATTAAACTAGCAAACCCATATATTTTCTGAAAGCCCACACTCTACAGATATGATATAACAAGTATTAGGATTTGACCCACCCTCCTACAGGCTTCTGCATCAATCTAACCTTGCATTATATTGCTGAAAAAGTGTATGACGGATATATTTTGACCTATATAACTCATAGCAAAGTACATTATCCATCGAAACTGTATATTTTTAAAATCCCTAAGGTGTCTACATGTGATTTAACATCAATAAAAATATATCCCATCATCACAGACACTTGCATACACCTACATCCATATATAGGCATGTATTGCGAAATGCACTGGGTGTCATTATAAAAGTGAGTAAAAATATAAGAAAGCTACCACTTCCAGAGGGCTATCATACCAAATAATGTCCCTCAGGCATGGAGGATTACAAAAAACATTGATAGACTTTGCCACCCCAGGTGATACCAACTTCTGCTCCGGCCCATGGACTAAAAAGGATGATGTAGATCTAGGTCATTGAAGGGAACAGACTAACCAGAAACAAAGAAAGAAAAAGAAAAACCACAGATTGCCACAGATAGCAATTATTTTTACCCTAATGCTGATATTTAAAAATGATTTAAACATTCTAATATGCATCACAGATAAATGATATTCAAACTCAAATAGCCTACTATCACCAACTTTCAAGTATAATGTCCGTATAACCTGAGAAGTGTGTTTTGGTGTAAACATGTTTGCCAAAATGTTTACTTAATTATCAGCCATGTTAATGCCGTTCTTGTCTCCATTTTTAGTCAGCCATTCAATTTGGACTTCTGTGCAGTCTGACACGACAGAGCCGGACTACTCCAGCATTGAGGAGCTCTTCTCCATGCCCGTCGTGGAGCCCAAAGCCAAGACCAGCAAGCCAATGGTGAAGAAGGAACCCAAGGAGGTGAGTGATGTGTTGAAGTATTTCATTTATTTGTATTTTTATTTTATTTTATTTTATTTATTTATTTTACTGTGAAGTGTTAAAAGTTACAGTTTATTTATCATGCAGATGTCATGTGTTTGTGAATTTAAAAAAAGCTTGTGTTTGGTCGTTATTCATTTGCAAAGTGCATGACAAAAACTTGCCATAAAGTGCCATCTTCTTTTCCCTCTCTTTTGCTGCTGTATCTTTCTACAGAATGAATTAGAAAATGTTGAATATAAATGTCTTTTCTCCAACAGATATCCTTTATTGATGCCAAGAAAAATCTGAACTTGAACATATTTCTGAAGCAATTTCGATGGTGAGTGTATGTACTACTTTGTTTGTGATGGAGTAGTCAATAAAAACAGTCTACAAATCTGAAGCAAATGATTGTAATGAGCACTCAAAGCAGGTAGAGCAACTATTAAAATCATTCACCTATGTGAGGCCTGTGAATAAAGAAAAAAAACCTTCAGAACCTGGTATGACATCTCTGATCCTCCATGAACATTTGTGAACTTGTTATTGGTATCGCTGTAATTGCTGTATCTGTATTTAAATGTGCTCTCGAAATAAATTGTAATCTTCACCATCCAACTTTCCCCACAGCTCCAACGAGGACTTTGTGGCGATGATCCGTAATGGCGACCGCTCCAAGTTTGATGTGGAGGTCCTCAAGCAGCTGCAGAAGCTCCTTCCAGAGAAGCACGAGGTACACTTGGGAATTAACTGAACTGAATATACGTATATTGAGTAATCTGTAATGTCATTCTTTAAGATGAATGATCGACACCACCCCTCCCCCACACCCCCCACTGCCTTTGTTGCATATGCTGTGTGATCACGCTGAGAAATAGGAACCGTTTACCACACACACACACACACACACACACACACACACACACACACACACACACACACACACACACACACACACACACACACACACACACACACACACACACACACACACACACACACAGTCACATATTTCTGTGGAAGGGCCACAACACCTGTGGGTGTAAGATTCTCAGGATCAGGTGTGCTTTCTTCCCTGCCTGTACATGTCTGCACAGCTTACAACATATCAGTGTTGGTGATTCATTTAAGCCAGTGGGCAAAAGCATGCAAAGTCAAACTCCTGTCCCTACTGTGGGTATTGCACAGGCTGTGTACACAAATGCTGATGTTGTTTTTCTTTTTTTTCTTGCTCCAGATTGAGAATCTGAAAGCATACGATGGAGAGAGAGAGAAGCTGGCGGGTGTTGACCAGTTCTACCTACTGCTGCTGGCTGTACCTGGGTAAATCTCAATGCAAAACATTAAATCGAGACATTATTCAAATATCAAAAATATAGTTGTATTTGTGGCAAAGGAAAACATTAGGGAAACATGCAAGACAATGCCAAAAAAAATCTGTTATCCACCTGAGCGAAACTGGGAAGTAGTGGCCTATACCATGGGCTCCCAAATTTAACCATGACAAGGTCCCCCATTAACTATTCACATGCAGTATTTTCATATAATATTATGTTTTTGTGGTACCCAACCAAAACAAATACTATGGATATTAGTTTAAATACGTAGTACTAAAAAGAACAAGAAGTGGTGAAAATTCTTTTACATTTTAATCTGCACAACCACCTTTAAGTGTATTGTGTCTGATCTAATTGTAGGTACCCTCTGCATATTAGTGTTGTCGTTCATCTGATTGTACAGTAGATACCCTCTGCATATTAGAGTGTTGTGGTTGATCTGATTGCACTTACCCTCTTCGTATAAGTGTTGTGGTTGATCTGATTGCACTTACCCTCTTCGTATAACGTTTCCGCAGCTTTAACTTTTGGCAGTTAAAGCCACGGGAACGTTTGGCGAACGTTCCATGAGCAAGTGGCAAGTAGGCGAGTGAGCGAGAAGCGAGTTTTGTATGTGAACGTAGCTCAAGTGTTGTGCTTGATCTGATTGTAGGTACCCTCTGCGTATCGAGTGCATGCAGCTTTGTGAGGAGACGGCTACTGTGCTGGAGATGCTGAGACCCAAAGTTGACATCCTGGATGCAGCCTGCGACAGTGAGTGGTGTGTGTGTGTGTGTGTGTGTGTGTGTGTGTGTGTGTGTGTGTGTGCGTTTGCGTGTGCGTGTGTGTGTGTGTGTGTGTGTGTGTGTGTGTGTGTGTGTGGTTGACCTCCTGGATGCAGCCTGCGACAGTGAGTGGTGTGTTTGTGTGTTTGTGTGTGCGTGTGTGCTTGTCTGTGTCTTAAAGTTGACTTCCTGGTTGCAGTGTGTGTGTGTGTGTGTGTGTGTGTGTGTGTGTGTGTGTGTGTGTGTGTGTGTGTGTGTGTGTGTGTGTGTGTGTGTGTGTGTGTGTGTGTGTGTGTGTGTGTGTGTGTGTGTGTGTGTGTGTGTGTGGTTGACCTCCTGGATGCAGCCTGCGACAGTGAGTGGTGTGTTTGTGTGTGCGTGTGTGCTTGTCTGTGTCTTAAAGTTGACTTCCTGGTTGCAGTGTGTGTGTGTGTGTGTGTGTGTGTGTGTGTGTGTGTGTGTGTGTGTGTCTGTGTGTGTCTGTGTGTGTCTGTGTGTGTCTGTGTGTGTCTGTGTGTGTGTGTGTGAAGAAATAGATGTTTTGTTTATCCATGAATTTTGAATGCTACAACATTATAGAGGGCTGGTACTATATGTAAAAGTGTGTAGCCATTAAGATCTATCAACATGTCAAATACCTTTTCCAAAATATTTGGATCTTGTACCCTGCTGTTTGTCTCTTGGATCCAAATAAAAGTAATCAAATGTGTTTGAGTGTGTCCAAAATTGAGATCCTGGATGCACATTGCAGAACTGTGTGTGTCTGTATGTGTGTGTTTCCGAAGTTGAGATCCTGGATACAAGTTGTAACAGAATTTAAATTAACATTATGATCGACAAATTGAACAGTTAAGTAAGCAAATACATGTACTTTTTGAATGATATGGTGAGCTCCTACATTCTTCAATTAATTAATCGAAATCCACTTTTCATCAATGTCTTGATGCAATCCTAGAAATAGTATTAAACCTTGGAACATAGTCACATACTGTATATTTTCAGAGGATGTGATATGTGTGATTGTTAAATAATATGTCTTCATGGTAGATCTTCTTGTTAACATAATCTCATACCTGCCGACCATTACGCATTTTGTGTAGCAGATACGGATTTTGACATCAAACTACGGCGCTGTCACTTCAAAATACGGGAAAAACCAATAGCAAAGTGTTTTCACGGGCCCTTATATATTATATTTCTCTGTAGACTTGCAACCAGCCAGAGTAGATATGGCTCTGCTTGCAACTCTCGCGCTGGCCTTTCCATTGGCCAGCAACGTGTGGGGGGGAAATATTGACCAATCAGAGCGCTGGTATAGGGGTCTTAATTTGTTGTCGCTCCGCTCGAGTCGAGGCATCAGCTGCAGATAGAAAGTTTGCTTCGAAGACACACAAGCAGAGAGACTACTCCTATAATCTCTGACACAAGTGTCCTCCTGTCATCATATATTATCCATCTTGGTGCTGTCGCTGTAGTTTTACAAGTGAGCACCGTCAAAATCACCGTTTCAAAGGTAAATGGGCTTTGAGAAAGGTAGCCTCAATGGGAATAGTGAATTGCGTCCAGTTGCTAAATCCGTAAACTTATGAAAATAAATAAAGCTCGAGGTCTGTCGTCCTGAACATAATGGTTCACCCAATGTTTCGCCGTATTTGACGGCAATATGTTGGTACTTGTTTTGATATTGGACCGAAACGAGATTACTTCCGAATGAGAAAATGTGGTCGACTGCTGACTATTACTGCGCTATAAATTAGCAGATTAGCAGCGAACTAAATTCGGTTTCCCTTTGCGTCGGATCATTTTATATGGGGGAAATACAGCGATAGTTCTAACGGTTGTGCTCGGAGTACATCCGTAATCTACCATGACACCGTATAAAGACATAGGAATACTGGAGTCGTGGCCCATTCTGTGAACAGGTGTAACAGGTATTGTGCGTCATACCAAAATATGCATGACTCCACGACTAGAACTATCCGTAATCACGTATGGCAATCTATTAATAAAATATATTATCCTGTCATCATGTATGTGCACAGAACACTGAACAATAGCCAACTCATGACGGCAAATGAGGGTAGATAGGCCAATATGTAAAGAAGTGGAAAAAAGAAGCGTGCATGCACCTCAAAAGTTACTGTGGAAGTTCCAAGTGGCCATTAGCCCTCGTCCATCAGTAGAGCCCATTGACAGTAAATAGAATATACTGTCAATGGTAGAGCCACAGGACGTGTAGGCTACTGAATGGATGCAAGTGTGATTTTGATGTTAGCCCCCAAGGTAATAATATTAACCTGATATTATCCTAGCCTAGATAACACCTGTCTTTATCTTTTTCTCTACAATCTGCTGATACTTCTTCACAGTAGGTGACAACATCACCATTTATTAATATTGGGGGAAATTATGTAAGAATCATTGCAATTCAACTTTTTGTTCATAAAAATCACTGAAATGCCTCTGTATTATGTAATCAAATTATACATTTCCCTACATATACCTTCTACAGCCAAAAAATGCAAAGCAAATGCTTCAATTTCATACTCGATTCCAGCTCCTTAACACCCCCCAAGTGACCAAATGCTCTGTTTGGCTGGTACATAGGATAACTTACTAGCCGGACTGGTGGTATGTTTGACTTGTAAGATTAACAGCCATATTGGCTGGTGATTAATACAGTTAATTTAGAGGCCTGAATTCCAGCACACTATACCATAGCATTTTATTGGTGTCATGGTGTGAAACAAAAAAAAAAAACATCTTCCATGAAAGTTTAATAATGTATGGTAGTTCAAAGTACTGTGAAGAGCAAGATAATCTGGTGAAATTGCCAGATACACGGGATGTTAGGCTAAAATGCATTAAAATGCAGGAAATTGCATCTAAGAAAAGCATTTTTTTCCTGGGAGAGGACCCCTACTCCCCCTGCCTGAATGAAGAGTCCCATATTTTCCCCCTTGACATTTGGCAACCCAAGGTGTGCAAAACAAAGTAGCCTCTCAGAGATGGGCCCGCCGGCGGCCCATGGTATCGCGCTGCGTTGACCACATTTTCTCACTTGTAGGTATTTGTTGCGCCGTGAATTGCCGCGCCGCGATAAATTGCTACTCAAAAAAAAAATTCAAGGTTGGCAGGTATGTAATCTGTATCTTTTTCGCTGTAGGTCTGAAAGAAAGCCCTCGGTTGCCAAGCTTCTGCAAGCTCATTCTGGATGTTGGCAACTTCCTTAACTATGTACGGACAGGTTTGATTCTGACAGGATTAGGTTTCATTATTAGTCATGACGTTTTTGTGTTATGTACTGTATCGGCTGTAATGTCAATATGATTAACGTTTCTTGCATCAAATGCACTGACAATAAATGCAGACACAATGCATTTTGCACTTGCCTCTAACTCTTCAAAGGCAGGTCGTTAGGTCTTATTTGAGAGTTTACATACTACTCATGTAACACTCAGTCAGGGGTGCAGTTCCCCAAACCATTGTTGCTAACTATGTTAGCTACTTTGTTGGTTGCAATGCAATTTCCAATTGGCAACTACCCAAGTTACTAACTGGCTAGCAACTGCGCTCTTGAGAAACACAACCCAGATTAGTGCTATGACTGATGCAAGATAAGAAGCAGACACTATTGACAGAGCCAGCTAAAAAGAAAGGCCCCGAAGCCTATATCTGTTCAAACGTCACATTTACACAGTATTATTATTTCCCTGGCATTACCTGCCAATTTGCTGCACAGAGCTACATCCTGATAATCCAACACTAACAAGCAGAGACATGTAGCAATGAACACCGCAAGCAGTGTTATCCAGAAAAACCTTTTGCTCGTTTAACAATGGATTCAACATCGAATCCAGGAACCGCTAACTTGACTGTTGAACGTAGTTAATCACCTGACTGTACATTCATCAGTCGAGTCAGATCAGAAAACAGATTCCGAGGGAATTTTAAGTGAACATTTGTGTATTTGCTAGCGAATGATAACTTGGGAACATGTTTAATATACACTTGCCTTGGTGGACTTATTATGCCAAAGATTTTTTTGTTTTAAATAGACCGTCTCTAATAACGTATATCCAAAAGACTAGTTGGAGACAACCAAGTTTAAGACCGTTTGACGTGTGGACACTAAGCAAGCTTTGCAGGTTGGCCTGCTCGCTAAATCATTCCTATTACACCGACAGTACAGTGGTGTAGTCTACTTTTTTGAAGTGGGTATACTGTATATTTGAGCTTTTTTTTTGAAGTGGGTATACTGTATATATTTTTGCTATTCAAAGTAATGGATCAATCAATTTTAAGTGGGTATACTGAAGTCCCTGAAATGTAGAAGTGGGTCCTATAGGCCTACTCCGTATACCCGCGTTCTACGTAGACTACACCACTGGCCTTAGATGCATGCTGCCCACCTGCAAACCTGACTATCACGCTCCCTTTAACAAGCACAGTGGATTAGGGGCATGACCATACACGGCTGAGATGCCACTCCTGTTACGTACTGTAGTTATTGTCAACATACCTGCAAATTAATCCTCTGTGTGTGTGTGTGTGTGTGTGTGTGTGTGTGTGTGTGTGTGTGTGTGTCTGTGTCTGTGTCTGTGTCTGTGTCTGTGTCTGTATCTGCGTCTGTGTCTGTATCTGTGTCTGTGTCTGTGTGTGTTAGCAATATGGTGTAGGAGGTGCCATGTCTACTTTTAAATCCAAGCTGAAGACACACCTTTTCATTTCTGCTTTTCCACTTCATTGACAGGCACTTCCACTTTATTTTAATCATCAGTTTATTTTTAATTTTACATATTATTTTTTTTCCCCCTCATTTTATTTTATTTTCAAATGCATTCTACTTCTTTTCTTACTTGAAAACATTTATCTTTATTGTACTTTTATTTCTATTTTATTTTTGCATTTTAATTACTCTCCTATTGTTAATTCACTGAAGCTTTGTTTTACTTTCCCTACTGTTATGTATTTGTTTTGATTGTAAAGTGTCCTTGGGTATCTTGAAAGGCGCTCAAAAATAAAATGTATTATTATTATTATTACCCCTAAACAACTTAAATTAACCAGGCCATTCTGACCTGTGATGTATTGCATAGGACCCTATGATTCTGATCAGTCCCTACTGATCGCTATGCAATTTGCTTCCATCACTATTTGGATTTGTAATGCTGCCTTCTTGGTGAGATCCAAATAAAAGTACTTAACTGTGTGTGTGTACTTGTGCTGCAAAGGGGAGCCACACAGGCAATGCTGAAGGCTTCAAGATCGGCACGCTCCTGAAGCTCACTGAGACCAAGGCCAACAAGTCCCACATCACGCTGCTCCACCACATACTTGCGGTAGGACATCTGACTGTAAACTCTCAACCACCATAGGTCATAGGTCAAGTTGGGAAGTATCTGTAAGCAACTGGCCCTCTTTTGGAAACTTGAAGGCGTCTTGCATTTCAGTGTGTTGGACTATAAGGGAATGTGTTCAAGCTCTAGAAAGAAGTTTCTGAAAACTCTTCCGTTATGTGCTGTAGGAGAGACAAATGCCCTGTGGATCAACATGGCATGAAATAAATGTTTGAACTTGAAGGCTTTATGAGAATGAATGCAAAATGATCACTTAAGTTTCCACATAAAGTTCAGACTTAGGTTGCATTTTAAAGTTGTACACGTTGACAGATGTGTTGGAGAATATTTCATGACCAGGAATTTACAGATTTTCAACAAAAACTAACAATGTCGATGCACATTAGTGTGATATGTAAAGTATAGCAGTATACCTTGCTATGTTTTGTGTGCATGTCGTACGTGCATGGGTGTCTAAAATGTGTTGCTACCGCCTCATAGCATTTTCTGTAATAAACTATTTCTTTAAAGTGAAAAAAAAGACGGACCTTGCTCTTATGCAATAAAATATTATTTATCTGTAAATATTGTGCACTGTACTGTAGGTAGCTTTTTTTAAGGCTTTTTAGTCTTTTTTGACAGGACAGTGGAGGAGAGACAGGAAATGAGCGGGGAGAAAGACTGGGAAGGATTGGCAAATGATCCAGGCCGGAATCGAACCCGGTCGCCGTCATAATAACCCAGTGCCCTACTGTTAGGCCATGGCAGTGCCGCAAATGCATGTTTTAACATGGTATTTCCACCCCCTTTCACATGACTACAGGAGGCTGAACAGGACCATCCTGACCTTCTGAAGCTTCCTGACGACCTTGAGATCTGTGAAAAAGCTGCAGGGTAAGAACTGGGAAATGGGAGAGTCTTCATGTGTTTTATATATTTTTTCAATGTGAAGAGTTCAAGTCCAATAGCAATGAAGTTCCACTTGTTTGGGAGTTTTGAATGAACTCTTTGAACTCTTCATAAATGTTTGTCTGTTGTCTGCAGCATATTTTACTCAGGTATTTGCTAATATGCATGTGTGCCTGACAAGCCACAAGGCAGACTCTCTCAACTACTTCTAGCTATGAATGTTAGTAGTAGACAGGCTCAGGCTTGTCAGGCTAGTGTGCTAATGTGCTCACCTGTAATATCATCCTAATAATATTCTCTCAGCCTCAGGTATACTGTATATGTGAGATCAGCCAATGCCTCTCTGATCTGATGACCTCTAATATCATCTAATATGTCTCCTCAGCCTCAGCCTGGATTCTGTGCAGTCAGAAGCTAGCACCCTCGTCAAAGGCCTGAAGAACTCCCAGAAGAAAGTTTCCTCCACATCCATACAGGACATCAAGGAACAATATCTGACTGACATCAAGGTAGGTGTGTTTTACGTTGCCACTGGATCTCCATTTCAACCTGACATGTTGGTGAAGCATTGATTTGATTTTGGAAACACTATTTTCCAAAGCAATTTAGAAAACTACCAAACAGCTACGTACGCATGTATGCTCTGTAGTTATGCTACTACTGCTAACTAACTGTACAGTGAAAGACTGACCTCAGAGATGCTGTACCTCCCCTCTCCCAGGCCTGCCTGGACCAGTGCACAGACCTAGAGGAGCGTCTGGACTCCGTAGAGAAGAAGAAGGAGGACCTGGCCGAGTACCTCTGCGAAGACGTCTCCCGCTTCTCACTCGAGGAGCTCTTCGGCACCATAAAGAAATTCAGAGGACTCTTCCTCAAAGCTATTAAAGTATGGAGATTACGTTACATTATATACAGTGCCCTCCATAATTATTGGCACCCCTGGTTGAGATGTGTTTTTTAGCTTCCAAATATTTTATTTTTTTTCTAAATAATATGGGACCTTAATGGAAAAAAAGAGAAAAATCCAACCTTCAATACAAGTGCATTTATTCAGTGGGGAAAAAATCCCACATAAAGAAATAATTATTTGACATCAAATAATGTGTGTCACAATTATTAGCACCCCTGGTGTTAATATTTTGTACAACCCCCTTTTGCCAACAAAACAGCACCTAATCTTCTCCTATAATGTTTCACAAGATGGGAAAAGACAGAAAGAGGGAGCTTCAGCCATTCCTCTTTGCAGAATCTCTCTAAATCATCCAGAGACCTGGGTCCTCTCCTCTGTACTCTCCTCTTCAGCTCACCCCACAGGTTCTCAATGGGGTTGAGGTCAGGGGACTGAGATGGCCATGGGAGGAGCTTGATTTTGTGTCTGGTGAACCATTTCTGTGTAGATTTGGCCATATGTTTAGGGTCATTGTATTGCTGAAAGACCCAGTGACGACCCAGCTTCAGCTTTCGGGCAGAGGGCAACAGATTTTGATTTAAAATGTCCTGGTATTTCAAAGCATTCATGATGCCATGCACCCTAACAAGGTTCCCAGGGCCTTTGGAAGCGAAACAGCCCCACAGCATCACTGACCCACCCCCATACTTCACAGTGGGTATGAGGTGCTTTTCAGCATGCGCATCTTTCGTGGTACGCCAGACCCACTTAGAGTGTTTGTTGCCAAAAAGCTCAATCTTGGTCTCATCTGACCAAAGCACACGGTCCCAGTTGAAGCCCCAATACCGCTTGGCGAACTCCAGACGCTTGCGTTTATGATTGTGAGTGAGGAAAGGTTTTCTCCGTGCATGCCTCCCAAACAGCTTGTTGGCGTGTAGACAGCTCCTGATGGTTGATTTGGAGACTTTGTGACCCCAGGATGCTACCATTTGGTGTAATTCTGTAACAGTGAGCTTTGGAGATCTTTTGATTTCTCTTACCATCCTCCTCACTGTGCGTGGTGGCAAAATAAACTTGGGTCCTCGTCCAGGCTTGTTTACCACTGTTCCAGTTGTTTTGAACTTCTTAATTATTCCTCTCACAGTGGATATGGGCAGCTGCAGTTGAGTGGCAATCTTCTTGTAGCCTCTGCCTGACCTGTGAAGGTCGACGCACATCTGCCTCACTTGTAGGCTGTGTTCCTTTGTCTTTCCCATGTTTAAGAGTGGATAAGAGAAATGGCCTCGGTGTCACATCATATTTATACCCCAGGGAAACAGGAAGTGATGAATTACTAATTAAATGTTCCTACATACTCTGGTAAACTTTGTAAACTACTGTAGAAATGACAGAAATGCTTCAATTATATTTATTTCCTGGGAATTGTTAAGGGTGCCAATAATTGTGGAACAGGTGATTTAATGAAAAATAATTATTTTTTAGTCAGGGATTTTTTTATTTTCTTACAATTCATTTGAGTTGAAGGCTACATTTTCCTACAATTTTCAGTGTGACAGTATTCTTCTGCAATAAACACTGAATTTATTTTAAGGCTTTTAACACATCTCAACCAGGGGTGCCAATAATTATGGAGGGCACTGTATATATTTTTTCAAACATTTCTTTATTGAAATTTTAGTCATTAACACAACAACCCACAACCACCCCAAACCCAAGGCACATACACAAAAAATAATAATATAAATAATAACAAAAACCAACAACAACAACAAAAAACACACACATTACATTACATTTACACTAATGCTTTTATCCAAATTGAAACCTGGTCCATAACCATGTTAGCCTGCTATAACCCGATTTACACGTATATGGTTATTTTTGTAAACGTGTATTTTTGTAAACCAGAGTTTTCTAAAACACACCTGTCAGTATTATGATTTAATCCACATACCATATAATTGGGAGCAAAATGTGTAGACGGAAAAAAAATTGCATTTCAAAATGAACACGGGCATAAATCAGCCCCCATAATATTCTTCATTTTGTGATGAAATTAAGTTTTGAAGGCCTAGTTTACCAGGTTGGATACCACGGTGGGATACTTGGCAGGGGTGGGAGTTAAAGGAAAATGTTGGAGTGAATCAGTTCATAGCCTGCATGTTGCATGTTGTTTAAAGTCACAGAGGATGATGGTTCGGAAGAGGACAAGAACATGGGATGCCAATTCCTGCCAATTTCAACATCCAGTAGTAGTATTTCCCACGCTACCTTTGTCTTGCACAGAATCAGACAACGCTGCATTTTTTTTGTCCAGCTCTTACTGGGATCCCAGTCATTCTATTGGGGGTCATGGTTTGCTTATATTTTTTTCAAAGCATCTTAACATACTGCACAACAAGCAATAGGCCTACTAGATCTGCATGTTGACATTTTTTCTTCAAGCAGGAATTTTTCTTCAAGTTTATCCATCCATAATTTATAATTCTCCCGATCTAATGCTGTGTTGTTGTCTATTGTGTTATCGTTGTGGTGTGCAGGACAATAAAAACAGGAGGGAACTGGCCATCAAAGCAGAGAAGAGGAGAAAGAGGATGGAGGAGGAGGAGGCCAAACGAGAGAAAGGGGAAGATGGAAAGCCTAGTAGGTGTCATTTTTTACCACCTTTTACATTACATTGCATTTGGCAGACGCTTTATAACCAAAGCGACTTACAAACGAGGACATAATTATAGCCAACATCACTTTTCAGCATCAACTTTTACTTTAAAAACTGACTTCAAAGTATTTACGCTAAAAAACACAATGCTCCCAAATGTTTAGCATTGATCAGTGTTGTGGACCTTCAGCATTTCTTTTCAGTTTTCGTCTGTTTGGTTCGGCACTTGCACCACTGATATGTACATCTTCTCTTGTCTTTTTTGGAGAACACATGATATTATCAGTTCAGCTCAAAGTTATTATGTATTTCAACATAGACCATAATGATCAGCCAATAGACTTTTTCAGCTCAAACTTTGACAGCATACTTTACCATTGTCTTGTTTATCCATCTACCGAACTGATTTTCAGGCATGGAATGAGTTCAAATGATATCACTTTTTTATTCTATTTTCCCTGCCAACATAACATACACAGACCATAAATGCAAGGTTTACATCATAACATGACATGAGTACTGACATGGTGTGTCTCTTTCAGTCCGCAAAGGCCCGGTGGTGATCCAGGAGGAGGGCTGCATTATCGACCACCTGCTGGCCGACATCAAGAAGGGCTTCCCCCTCAGGAAGACCAGGCCTCGCACAGACCGGGACAGACTGTCCCCTGGTGGACGAAACAGGAATAGCATGCAGCCAGGTAGGGGCACAATAATATAATATAATATAATATAATATAATATAATATAATATAATATAATATAATATAATGCAATTATTAATACAAGATAAATAAAATAATCTATAATGTAATATAAAATATTGCATTGATATTGTGTGTGTGTGTGTGTGTGTGTGTGTGTGTGTGTGTGTGTGTGTGTGTGTGTGTGTGTGTGTGTTTGTGTGTGAATGTCCGTGTCCATGTGTGTAGGCACGTTCACAGATCAGACAAAGAAGCCTGAGGATGCATCCGTCCCCAGTTCCAACACCCTGGATGTCCCAGCATCATCCTCACCCTCAGCCCCAGCCCCATCCCTATCCCCAGCCTCAGGGCCAGCATCACCCCCAGACCCATCCCTAGCCCCATCCTCAGACCCACCCTCAACCCCATCGCCATCCCCAGCCTCAGGACCAGCATCCTCCCCAGACCCAGCTAGCACTGAACCTGGCACCCAGTCAGCACCTCAGGGCCCTGCAGACACCACGGACGCATCGCCCCAACCAAGCACACCCTTAACGGGGCCATCCTCACCCACAGCAGGGCCAACCTCACTAGTAAGAGGCCCACCACGGGTACTTGCAGTCTCTGTGAACCCCGCCGGGCCTGAGGCTGAGGCTGAGGGTGGGGAGTCCCAGCGAGAGGCTGATGGCCTGGCCAACAGGACTACTGAAGGACCTGGGGACAAGGTAGGGGTCGCGAATCCCGACCAACCGGACGTGAACGGGAACAACTCCCCAGAAGGAGGAGCAGCAGCAGCAGCAAGGATGTCGACGGGGAACGGGGATGTGGAGAAGGGTCTGGAGGCGGGGGCTGGAGTAGAGGGGGCAGGGGCGGAGGGGGCAGGCCTGGAGGCGTCCATGGAGAAGAGTAACGACTCGACGGACGTGCAAGCTTCCACCAAAGAAGACGGCGACCCGAAAAAGAAGAGGAGGAGTGGCTTGCATAAGAAGGATTCACACAGGAAAAGCCAAGGTAACGTATCCTGCTGTTTCCTGCAGAACATAAAGGTTACACTAGTATACCAGTCAAGGTGGGTGGGAGGTTAGCCGGTATCAGTCTATCATGATTGAAAAAGCTATATTGTGCAGGTACTGTACATATGTATAAACACGATATGGTAGAATTTGTTAAGCAACTTCAGGAATTGCATTTACGATACAAAATATTTTGTCTTTTCAGGGGACGTAGTCAATGCGGTAGGTGTTTGTTGTGTCATGGTGGCCGGCTGCCTTAACTATTAAGTGCAGGGGGACACCATGAATCAGCCTAATGCTAATCAAAACATTGATCCCCTGACCAATTGAGTCATTTGGAAATCATACATGCATGTATACACAATAAAACATATGTTTCCATATATATAGGTGTATGTACAATATACTATATGTAGTTCTGTATACTTGCTGTGTATACAGTATCAGTCTACGTAAATATGTTGTACCGACCGTGTATATTATGCATGGACATGTGTACGTATATATACAGTAATTGTATATGTATACATTTCTAAATTTTCCACTAATCAGGAGTTAATTTTGATGTGCCTTATTTGAGCAGCCCTTTGTTTAGTGTGAAGTGCAGTGTTTGCTTAACCTGACTCTGGCCAGCTGGTAGCATTTGCTTACCCTGCTGATACAGCTCACAAAGCATTCTGTTTTTGCTTTTGTTTTTTTTGTCTGTTTTTTTGTTTATGTAAGTTCATTTTTTTCTTACGTGGGGTGCTTCTCCTCATCACAGATCGGTCTACGGAAAACAGTCACCGCAAACGGCATAAAAAAAGTTGTGTTGTGCAGTAGCGAGGTACAGTATGCTTAAAACTGGTCTCCACAACGTCAGTGTGGTGGTGGAGGGAGATGATTAACGGTCGTCATGTCCTTTCGTACTAAAAGCCTTCGCTTCGTTGGTGGTGGGGCCCAGTTCTCTGGGCTGTTTCTAGGCCTTGGGTGCATTTATTGAAACCATAGTTGCTAACTACGTTAGCTACTTTGTTGTTTGCAATGCAATTTCCCATTGACAACTACACAAGTTGCTTACTGGCGAACAACTATGTTTTTGAGAAATGCACCCCTGGTCACTGGTCGTCACGTCTTGTCTCACTAAAAGCCTTAGGGTCATTTCACGTGAAATCAGACGCTTTGGGACCCGACCGATCCGGATTTCAATCATACTTGGTGTGCCTTTTTAGTAGCAAGGTAGCACCCCAGAACTGCATTGGTTTGAATCTGACACTAATATTAAGGGAGAAACAGACTAGGAAAGGTTCACATTTTAGGGTAGGACACTATACATTCAGCCTTGAATATATCAGTCAGTGTTAGTCACAAAAAGATGCCTGTGGTATTGTTTGAAAGCTCTTTTCTGGCTCTACATATTACACAATCAGCTTGGAATACAACAACTCTCAGAATATGAATTATGATAAATTGAAAAATTAAAAATTGAATATCTAAAAAAACCTATATTTTAAAATGGCCAGTTCCTTGTCCAAACGTAGCCGGCAATGTCATGAGCAACACCTCAAATGCTGGTGTTCGGTTCTTTATTCATTTCAGAGAGAATTTGACTCACAAATATGGCATCATACAGACCACTTACTAATAATATGGTAATACCATAGTAGCATCACATGACAAAACAAAAACAAAACAAAAATGGTCAGTTTCCATGGTCCCAGGTTTCAGAAACTAAGGCAGATGTCCATTTATACACACCAAATGATATGTGAATGTTTGAACATTCCTTCTCTGTGTACCTGTGTCATCTTCCCTTTACCGTACTTTAAAGAGATAATCAATGGCTACACTCTCATTTTGTACTCTACCAGTGCATTTGAAGCAGCAGCTGTGTCTTTTTGTAGATAATGTATAAGTACGTCCCGTTGCAGTTAGGTTCCACTACCAGAAGCACATCCTGATGATCCATGACAAGTCTATCTGGTCTGAAGGGAAAAGTGAAGGATGGAGATGGTCCATGAGGATGCAGGAAGTTCAGTTTCACCTCTCCAGTGCTCAGCATACATTCCTCAACACATGTTAGCCACCAGTTGCCATCATATACAGCTACAACATACCCTTTGATGCTTGAAAATGTAACACATTCCTTTACTGAGCTCACTCTTTCAACTTCTCTGAATGCGGAAAATGGCCTAATGTCCATTGACAATGGGCAGAAGCTGTGTAGTTTTTGAGTACCTGGAATAGTTCTTGCAGATTCAAACTCTTCAACAGGTTCTCAGCTTCATGATGGTGCATCTCTCTCAAGAACATCCATTGCCAGTTTGCCACAACAGAGATGTACCATCATGAAGCTGAGAACCTGTTGAAAAGGTTGGAATCTGCAAGAAGTTAGAACTATTCCAGGTACTCAAAAACTACACAGCTTCTGCCCATTGTCAATGGACACAGTGGAAGTTAGGCCATTTTCAGCATTCAGAGAAGGCAGAGTTGAAAGAGTGAGCTCAGTAAAGGAATGTGTTACATTTTCAAGCATCAAAGGGTATGTTGTAGCTGTATATGATGGCAACTGGTGGCTAGCATGTGTTGAGGAATGTATGCCGAGCACTGGAGAGGTGAAACTGAACTTCCTGCATCCTCATGGACCATCTCCATCCTTCACTTTTTCCCTTCAGACCAGATAGACTTGTCATGGATCATCAGGATGTGCTTCTGGTTGTGGAACCTGTAACTGCAACGGGACGTACTTATACATTATCTACAAAAGACACAGCTGCTTCTTCAAATGCACTGGTAGAGTACAAAATGAGAGTGTAGCCATTGATTATCTCTTTAAAGTACGGTAAAGGGAAGATGACACAGGTACACAGAGAAGGAATGTTCAAACATTCACATATCATCATTTGGTGTGTATAAATGGACATCTGCCTTAGTTTCTGAAACCTGGGACCATGGAAACTGACCATTTTTGTTTTGTTTTTGTTTTGTCATGTGATGCTACTATGGTATTACCATATTATTAGTAAGTGGTCTGTATGATGCCATATTTGTGAGTCAAATTCTCTCTGAAATGAATAAAGAAACGAACACCAGCATTTGAGGTGTTGCTAATGACATTGCCGGCTACGTTTGGACAAGGAACTGGCCGTTTTAAAATATAGGTTTTTTAGATATTCAATTTTTAATTTTTCAATTTATCATAATTCATATTCTGAGAGTTGTTGTATTCCAAGCTGATTGTGTAATATGTAGAGCCAGAAAAGAGCTTTCAAATAACACCACAGGCATCTTTTTGTGACTAACACTAACTGATATATTCAAGGCTGAATGTATAGTGTCCTACCCTCACATGTGAACCTTTCCTAGTCTGTTTCTCCCTTAATATTAGTGTCAGATTCAAACCAATGCAGTTCTGGGGTGCTACCTTGCTACTAAAAAGGCACACCAAGTATGATTGAAATCCGGGTCGGTCGGGTCCCAAAGTGTCTGATTTCACGTGAAATGACCCCTTAGCTT
>NC_085874.1:19283691-19313691 GCF_034702125.1 Engraulis encrasicolus | reverse complement strand
TGTGTGTGTGTGTGTGTGTGTGTGTGTGCAGGACCGGATTAACGCACAGGCTATATATGGCTGCAGCCTAGGGGCCCCCACCTGCAAGGGGGGCCCTGATTGGCCAACAGTGAAAAATTGCAGAATTCTGACAAGATGCAAAACTGATTTTTTTATCTGTCGTGTACAGTACAGTTGGTAAACATGTTATCCTTAAAGGGACACTGTGCAGGAAATGGTCAAAAAAGGTACTGCAACTATGCTGCTCATTGAAACTGGGCTGCCTATTGCCAAATTTGATCTTTACATGAAAGTTTACTAAGAAATAAACAAATATTTTCTAGTTTGGTCCAACTAGAGTCATTTTTGCAGCTAAAAATGGCTATTTTTTGGAAATTCAAAATGGCGGACCATTGAGAAGATCCCCCTTTTCATGTATGAAAATTGCAATTTTTCCAGTCATAATGAATATTTAGAATTTGATGGTGGTGGTAAGTATTCATAAAAAAGGTAACATTAGTGAATGGGCAACATGATTTCTGGAAATAAACAACTAAAAATCTCACACAGTGTCCCTTTAATTCCTTCTCCATAATTATGAGACTCACTATGCAAATTTGTCGCATAATGTGCCTTCTGGGGGGGCCCACAGCAACCTGTAGCCTAGGGGCCCCGGGCCATCTTAATCCGGCCGTGTGTGTGTGTGTGTGTGTGTGTGTGTGTGTGTGTGTGTGTGTGTGTGTGTGTGTGTGTGTGTTGGCTAGGCCTATTGGTATTGAGTTGGCTATTGACATTGTTTAGAAAATATTTATTCATAGTCTGCAGTGTTTTTACTAGTCCACTGTCATGTTGTGGTTTTAGGACAGTCATGGCATAGCCTGTTGCGTGTGCGCGCTCAAACAATTAGTGGGGGGCGCGCGCGGTCCGTTGGTCATGTGAAGGTCACTTTGTGGCGCTTCCTCTGACATCATGGAGTTTAGCGATCCATATTAGAATAGTCCGTCCCGGCACATACACACTTGCAGACTGTCCACACAACTCTTTCCCTATCCTCGCTCCGTCCGTCCTGTTTGTGCGCGGAGGCGCTCGCCCTTCGGCTGCTGGTGTAAACAAATATGTCGGCAAAAGATCAGAAAAGTTCCAACGCCAGTAAGAAGCGGCCTAGGAATGATGTGGGGAACAAGGTGACTGTTGTTCTTGGAGGACAGTGGGGCGATGAAGGCAAAGGGAAAGTTGTTGATCTGCTCGCGACAGAGTCGGACATTGTCTGCAGATGTCAGGTAAGTTAATGTAATTGTAACGCATTGGCGTGATAAAAAAAAGTCTCGGATTTTCCGTGTCATTTTGTTAAAAGCAGCCGTGCGCCACCAGATATGTTAGGCTACCTTCAGTTTCCCTTTATTCTTCAAAAACATTGCAGGCAATGAATGGATTCCATACGTTTTCTTCAACTTTTGGACGGCGCCATACGAGACCAGAGAATAAAAACGTCATGCCGTTTTCAGGTCATTTTCATACCGTTAACACATAATGGTGACTTTTTGTCACGGTCTCAGAGTTGCTGGAAAGCCTGGTAGTAGCCTAGTGTCTTCCGAAGCTGATTTTCTCTGTGTTGACCAATGACATCCGATCGTAAGGTAGGCTGTCAATGGCAATATTGCTGTTGCTTTGTTGTTGTGACGCTTCATAAGCAGGCTACAGGCAAAAATCTGTCCCTTAGGTCATCTGCGCCTGTCGTGCCGAAAAGCTAGTCCCTGCCAGAACACGAGTGCCCTCATCGAAACCAATGGAAACCAATGACCAATTTTTCAGATAGTTTTACCCCATTTTTGCAGACAAATCCGACACAATTTAAGATGGAAAGCCTACTAATAAATCATCTACATTCCTTCTGGAAGTAGCTTATTACAAAGACCTGGAAAATGTCAGTAGGCCTATTATTTCCATAACAGAATCGAAGAATTGTCATAACAAATGTTACGGTTTCATTCAAATAGCGGAGGACGAGTAGGCCTAATGTTTCATAAGCATATTTTTAGTTCATGAATTATGTAATTGATTCTGCCAAAATGAGTATAATTTTCTCTCCAAAAATGTCATTGGTTTCAATGAGGGCACTCGTGTTCTGGCAGGGACTCGCTTTTCGGCACGACACCCCCTGTCAGTGGTGGCATCTTTTTAGGCGACAGTCGTCAGATGTAGCCAACTGTTTGCTGCGGGGGATAAGTAAAGTGACTGAACTCCGCAAACTAGGCCTACTGTCATTGAGAGAGATAAAGATAAATAACTCTATTTCAGGATTCTTAAGTCTACAATCATCTAGCTTACATGCATAATAGTTACAGGCAGGGAAGCTGACAGGGGGGGGGGGGGACAAAGGGATCATTGTCCCGGGCTCAGGGAGACAGGGGGCCCAGAAATAGGTCATCAATAGGCTAGGCCTTCATTCGGATTTGGGGCCCTCTCAGATGACTATGTTCCAGGCTCAGCCAAAGCTGTCAGCGGCCCTGGTTACAATTTATAAGATATGTTAATGCAGTTATGTATACTTTGACAGTGTCAGTAGTAGGCCTATAGGTAGGCCTTTGAGATTATCGTGATTGACAGTGGATGAGAGACCACTTTGGTCTATTGGGCCTCTTACAAGTTTGCCTAACTGAGGTCACAGTGTACAGCCAGCCCAAACTAGTCTGCTAGATGAGTTCAAACTTCAGTGTGCTGTGCAGACTACATAGTTTTGCAGTGAGGGATGGGTGTGTTCAAAAATAACTTTCTTACTATTTTACTTCTAATGTAAAACAAAAGACTGAGTGTGTGGAAAAAAGAACCATCAATTTAAATTGAGAAGCCCGCACTTGCAAGCTCAGTCTCCTGACTATTTACTATACACCATGTCCACAAGCAAACGTGTTTCAGCCATCAACCTTAAAGTGATACTGTCCCATTTTTGGAAATAAGCTTATTTTACACCTCCCCTTGAGTTCAATAATAGGGTTTTACCGTTCTCCTGTACTTTCAACCGTTCTCTGGGTATGGCAGTGCAAATTTTACCTCCAAGCTAGCAGTTAACATTGAGTCCTATGAGACCAGTTAGCCGCCAGCTGGTCTCATAGGACTCAATGTTAACTGCTAGCATGGTGGTAAAATTTGCACTGCCATACCCAGAGAACGGTTGAAAGCACAGGGGAACAGTAAAACCCTATTATTTAACTCAAGGGGAGGTGTAAAATAAGCTTATTTCCAAAAAATGGGACAGTATCACTTTAAGCCATCATCAGTGCTTAAACCTATACATTACACTTAGCTGACACTTTTATCCATAGTGTCTTGAAGTTATTGCATTTCAGGGTATTGGTTACAGTCCCTGGTGCAATGTACTGTAGGGTTTGGTGCCTTACTCAAGGGCATTTCAGCCATGGATAAAGGTGTATGGATATAGAGTCAGTATACCTATTTGTAATGGTGAGATTTGGACCTGAACCCCTCTGATTTAAAAAAAAAAAATGCACGTTTAAGAACACATGATGTTAGAATGTGAAATGTACCATGGGCAGGTCCAGGACACATGTAGGCCTATGCTACACCACTGACACATCATCATTGACAAATGTCACCCAATAGAGCATGCCTTCAGAGGGGGCTGTCTGACCACTGTTGGCGTGCTGTACCGTTCCTATTCAGAACTAAAGAGCTCTCAAACGTGAATGAAGAGACTCGTGTGTTAATCACAACATGCACATACAGTACAATGAATGTTCTACACAGTAAATGCTGCAGTGTTAAATCAACACTTAAAGAGTTCATTTAAGTCCAAATGATGTCAAATCAACTCTCTAAGTGTTAAATGAGCACTGCAGAATTTACTGTGTACATTTCCATTAGTCCCGTAACATTGCCATACATACAGTGCATACTGTAATTTAGAAAAGTAGAAAATGCAAGATAATTGGGCACCTAATGCTTAATCAAAGAGGTTGGATATATAATAAGAGGAATCGAAACATGCCCACTCAATGCAAAAGCGTGTGCTCAAAATTTGGTCTCCTAAGGGGGCGTTGTCCCTCCTTCTTCTTCTCTTTTCGTGGTGTTTGCACAAGACGTGCGCTACCGCCATCTACAGCGCTAAGGGGACTCTATTTATTCTCTACCTCAAGACTCCGAAGGTCTCCTAATCGAAGGTCTCCTAAAGGGGCTTTCACCCGACGTTAAGTGGATACCGGAAAAGAACCCGCCTGCTTTATCTCACTCTCATATACGATTCTCTGCTTAGTCTGAACTTGTAAGTAAGTGTTTAAATAATAACACACCACAGCAGATTATTCAACAATCCAAAAATGCACTGAGTTCTCTCAAACGACCAAAGAAGAACACTCTGTCAGTATGGGGAGGACAGCACTCCAGTCATTTGTCTGACCGTTATGTAATCAGGCTGCCTGGCACACACTTTGTGTGCACTTAGGCAGGCTTTGACAGAAGGGGGCCTTGGCGCGGGGGTGGGGGGTGGTGGGCATTCCTGGCCTCTCTACACACCCCGTCTGTCTGAGTGTCAAGTATTAGAGCATGGCAGCAAATTCTGGGCACACTACCTGAAACCAGATCACATATATCCCCCCCCAAAGACACAATTCCATAGCCCTTCTGTTGTACACCCCCCAGTCCCAGTCTCAGTCCCACTTTTCTCCTCACTACATCGCCTCTTTTGCCGGGAATGGAAGATTTGGTGAAGCACTGAGGGTGGTAGAGGGATGTGTGTTTGCGTGTGTGACAAAACAGCTATTGTAGCACAGGGGGTAAATAATGGCACATAATAGGAGTGTGTGTGGGTGGGTGGGGGGGGGGTGAACTTTGGATACATGAGAAGACCAGAGTTAGAATAGCTCTTTCTCTAGTGTATCATGAAGTGGATCCACATAGTTATAGCCTGGGCACTGGTAACACACAGGGGAAAGGGGGGGGGGTATAGTTATATAGTTTGTATAGATCCACATGTAGCTTGCCGAGTGGAAAAGGAGACAGAGTATTTCTCAAAGTGAAGTGTCCATGCCTTGCTTGGACAAGTAACGTCCATTTATCATGGATTTCACCAAGGCATTTATCAAGGATTTCACCTGGCTCCGGTTCGTGATCCGGATCACCACCAGAATTTAATCACGTGTTCCTTGGGTCGTTATCAACAACTCCACAAAGTTTCGTCCAAATCCGTTGATTAGTTTTTGAGTTATGCTGCTGACAAACAAACAGACAGACAAGCAAACAAACAAGGATTGTACAGGTGGCTGTTAATACCTGCTGGGCATTGCTGCCTGTCGCACCTCCTACGGTGCCCATGGGTCAGCGAGAGAAAATAAGACTTGTGACACAAACATCTTTATTGTATCAATTACTAGACAAACATACGGAATACACATTCTTAATGCATGCACAGGAAGTGCCTTCCTCAACCACCTTCGCAGGTAGCTGTAGCCTTACGCCAGAAGCAGAAGTCATCAGGTGGTGTCCAGCCTTCTCTGCGCTATTTCGGCCCTGAACCACAACACCGCCGACTCCAGCTGGTGGGCCGACAGTGAGTGGCCAGTCTCACTGCCCATCTGCTCCTGGCGTACAGCTTACACCAACAATACGTATACGTTCCATACATTTGATAAGCATAAAAAACAGGAAAAATAAAGGCAGTTGAGCTATTTGGTGTTCATTGGCTGCCGGCTTTAACCCCTTCCTAGCAGCTGTGCTCGGGTGCGTTGGTTGCTGAGTGAAAGGTGCCGAATGCGCTGAATGCTTATCAACGAGTTGTTTGTGAGGCAGTTGAGCTGACAAACAACAAACAAACAGACAGACAAACCAACGCGACCGCAAACATTACCTCCTTGGCAGAGGTAACTAGTTATTGGATATTCTTTGTTGAAATCTGCGAAAAAATGGGCGCTGCTCGTCTTAACAAGTCTAGGACACTTCACTTTGAGAAATACCCAGAGAGAAGAGGATAGGGGGAGTCTGAGATGGTAGTGTTTGTGTGGAGCACTTTGTGTCCTAAACTAACTGTAGACCACAAAGGTTCACAGACACCATGTCTCTGTGCCCTATGTATATATATATATTTTATATATTTTATATATACCTAATGTAATTTCAAATTCTTTGTATGACCAGTGCATGTAAAGAAATTGACAATAAAACCTACTACTACTACTTGTATATTTCAGTGGACACTGTGCTGTCTTGCTAATCTATGTTCTCTGAAGCTTTGTTCCAACCTCCCTCCCTATAATCTGACAGCTTCCCTGTGGTTTTTGATTAGCTTTGTAGTTGATTTTTAGTGGTACCAACGATGACACAAATGATTTCTGGTATGATCAGATCAGAGTTGTGGTACCACACGTGTCAGTAGTAACTTGTAAAGGCTCACATTTTGACAAGCTGAGTTTCACACCTGCCTTGCATGCATGCCTGTTAGTGCCAGCCCCATCAATCACTTGGAATGCGTTTTGTCAACCATGTGCAATGTTATTGGTTGGTGTCGCTGTAGGAAATACTCTTTCAAAAATAAAGTGTGTGTGTCTGTCTGTCTGTCTGTCTGTCTGTTTGTTTGTATTTGTGTGTTGGGGGTGGGATTTTCTTTTTAAGAAGCATTCTGATCGTTCCGTTTCCTAATGAACAAAGACTCTGTGTTCCTTCCCAGAATGTTGGGATGTTTGCGGACCGTTGGTGCGGTGTGTCATGCGGTGCATTCCTAGCGGCAGAGGTGGTAGAACCAGCCTCTTAAAGTCTTTTGTCAATTTATTACAACCATTATCAAAGCAAAACTATTCCCTGTGTTAGTTTATTATTAGTCACGTAATTAGTTTTAAAGTGTTATGTGTAAGGAAATCCCAACTCAACAAATTTTTATACAAGACCTAAGCCAGGTTCACTTCTGTCCAATTGTTTTTTTTAAATATTTTTTTGCCTTCATATTTGAGAGAACAGGGAAGGAGAGACAGGAAATAAGTGGGCAGAGAGAGACGGGGAAGGACCGGCAAATGACCCAGGCCGGAATCGGACCCGGGTCGCCGGCGTAACCCAGGTGCTGTTTCCACATGTAACAAATGTGTTTCAGCCCTCTAAACAGGATATTTTTTTCTCCTGCTTTTTATACCTGGATTTTAAATATCTGCTACGTGGAAACGGAAGGCCAAAAGCAATGCAAAACCAATACAAGCAGGAGAAAAAAATATCCACATATAAAAATATCCAGCTACGTGGAAACAGCACCTCAGTGCCCAGGGCCCTGCCCAATTGTTTTTTTCTGGCCCTGCAAACAGCTGTTACCAAGGCCACTGTATGACTTGTAAAGGGAAGCCATCGCTGCAAAGGAGCTTCATGTTCAATATATTTCTCTGGGAATAAATATGGTTGTTGACGACAGTTGCAACCAATGATGAAGATGATCATAATGATGAAGATGGCTATACTTCAAGATTTCACAACTTCAAGAAGACTTAATAGGCCTACTTAATTCTCGTCCCTGTATCAATTAGATATTAAAGAAATGTTTTATCAACAATTATAAACCAATTCAGAAACAGAAGTCCACCTCATTTCAGACACTGAAATTGGATTGGATTTTTCTCTAGGCCTGTGTCTTTGCATTGCCTACTAGTTTAACAGTATTGTCTTATTTAGTGTAGCAATGGATGTTTACCAAATAAAACATCATCCAATGTACTTATAAACTGCTTTAAAATTAATGTAAAATTCACTAGAGTGCAAAACGGCTGTTTAATTCGTGATCACCTGTGGCTTGATGCTGATGGTCTACCGTTTACTTTCAGTGATTAGGCTATGCCACAGTAAGCTATGCTAATATCTCTAATACCAATGAATCTAATTCCTGCAAATATGTGAAAATCAAAAAGGATGGACTTTTCCTTTCAAATGTCATGGCTCAATATTCCAATCTCCAATCCCAATTTCAATCTAACACCTGTCAATCTTCCTCTTTCTTCTTTAAGTTTCCTTGTATTTTTTCTCAAGTACAACAAACAATGACTGAGCATGATAATGAGCATTATAAATACTTTTCATTGATTGATTGATTGATTGATTGATCTGTATTGCAGGGTGGGAACAACGCAGGCCACACTGTAGTGGTGGAAGGGAAGGAATATGACTTCCACCTGCTCCCCAGCGGCATTATCAACTCCAAAGCCACCTCATTCATTGGTTCGTTCTACCAATCAACACTTAACATTTTTGTTTCCACCAATCAGCTACACCAGTGGTTCCCAAACTGTTTCAGCGGGGACAACCTTTGGACTTTTTGCATATTGACTTTGAAGATTTTTTGCTGTTAATGGAAAATCTAGCAATAAAAAATGCGTAGGCATATTAGTTATATTAATTGAAGGGACACTGTGCAGAAAATGGTCAAAAGAGGTACTGCAACTATGCTGCTCATTGAAACTGTGCTGCCTATTGCCAAATTTGATCTTTGCATGAAAGTTTACTAAGTAATAAACTAATATTTTCTAGTATGGCCCAAGTACAGTCATTTTTGCAGCTAAAAATGCCTATTTCTTGAAATTCAAAATGGCGGACCATGGAGAAGATCCCCCTTTTCATGTATGAAAAGTGCAATTTTTCCGGTCATAGTGAATCAGGGGCGGAGTGGCCCATCTTTTCCCACCGGGAGAATTTTCCCCTTGGCGGCCCTCTTTTTAAAAAAAAAAAAAACAAAAAAAAAAAAACAAAGCGAACAACATGGTTTCCTAACCAAAAAGACAAAAGCCACGAAATCTGCAGTCGTACTACATGTGGACATTAGTGTTGTCAAAATATCAACCTGAAGTGGAGAATTGTAGCCTACACCTTGATGAAATGCACAGCCAGTGGTGTAGTCTACGTAAAACGCAGGTATACGCACCCATTTCAAAATTTCAGGGATTACAGTATACCCACTTAAAATTGATTGATCCATTATTTACAATAGCACAAATATATACAGTAGACTATACACACATCAAAAAATGCTCAAATAACAGTATACCCACTTCAAAAAGTAGACTACACCACTGGAGCCATCATCACAGTCCAAAGCATTCATAGGCCTACTAGGTTAGGCTACATCACGCTACTGTTCCATGCAAATGTGCACTCCACTGTCATTTTGACAGTTTGAAATTGAAATATCGTTTAAGGAAGACAGGATGAGCATGGGCACAAAGTTTTGAGTGTGGGGATTTTTAGAAGAGTAGGCTTACAAAATATAGTATAGTAGCCGATAGCTTACAAAAAGTCTGTCTACATTGTGCAATAAACCCACCATGCAGCAAATAAGCCAACCTAATAGCTACTTCAGACCACAACCATAAGTCAACAAAATGTATAACCAAACGGTGTAGGCCTACCTTAAAACGCTGTCTTCGTCGCAGCAAATGTCTTTGTGTTTCTTGCAATCACTCTACTGTAATCCACAGCTTAGCCTACACACCCAGCACTGGTCACATCAGAATCTTGTGTGGTAATTATTTTGTTCCATTTCTTCAGACATAGGCTACATCCTAAATGTACCACATATAAATATATGTATGATAATAATATTATTTCGACTATAAGGAGATATACTGACGGTCTAAAAAATCAAAACAAAACCCATTGCTTCTGTTAGGCGCAGTTCTCTTCCTTACCACTTGGTGGAGTCTGTTCGTAACCCAAGTCAATAACCACAGAGCAAGTGAATGGACTGGAAAGACTGTAAACTGAAACAGTCGTGTGGAAATCGGAAAATAAATCATCATTTATTAATATTTCCATCCTTTGGTAACCAATATACATATCACAGGTTCTTCAAATACTGAAAACAAAACTGTGTTATTAAGATCTAGTAAACTTCCGCGATCTACGGTGTATGAAAACTATCAGTAGAGAAGGGGTGGGGCCAATTTTCGTTTTTGACACCGTCACTGAGTTATTTGGTACACGGTATATATACTGGCTAGTCAGTCCTTATGAAATACAGGGAATTGGAAGGTGGGAAGTCAGTGCTAATAAATACTATATCAAAATGTAAGGGCTGGTTAAGACTGCAGTATGGCCGCCTTATTACATTTCACGGCCGCGGCCCACCGGGACAAGTCCCCGATCTCCCGACGGCCACTCCGCGCCTGGTGTTGGTAAGTATTCATGAAAAAGGTAACATTAGTGAATGGGTAGCATGGATTCTGGAAATAAACAACTAAAAATCCTGCACAGTGTCCCTTTAATTGATATTAGTTTGTCACTAATATTGCTGAAAATCCACGTCTATTACCATACAATTGAATACAAGTCCCTTTTGTCTGCGACCCCCCCTTCAGTACCCCTGCGACCCCCTTAGGGGTCTCGACCCCCAGTTTGGGAATCACTGAGTTACACTTTGCATTGGGTTCCATCCTGAGATCAGTAACACTTTGCATTGTTTCCGCCAATCAGCACATTGTATCAGCCAACAGCTTTATTAATCCTCCAGTTGCTTCCTCCAGCCTCTGACCTCGAAGCTTGGCATAATTGAGGATGTCTCAATACGTGAAAAGGATGGAGTAAGGAGATGGCAGATGAGATGTTGCACCCTGCAAGTCACTGCATGTGGTGCTTGATTCATCCATCTCTCTTTTGTTTGCTTCTTTGTGTGCGTTTTAATATGCGACCTTGCCTCCTCCACTTGCGCTTGTCTCCTCGTCCCGCCTCCTGGCCCCTCCTCCGTGGAGAAAACGATAAAGTTTCCCAGCTGTCAGCCTAGCCACAACAACGTTTGAGGGACTGTTTTTCATTCACCATCCCAATTGCAAATGAGAAAAAGACTCTACAATTGAGCTTTTGCAAGATATTGAAATATAATGCTGTTGTCAGTGATGTCATCATGACGAGAAGCAAGTGGAGGAGGCAAGGTCGCATATTGCAACGCACTCCTTGTGTCCTCCACAAGAGGAGGGGCACATTGAGACATGAGGCTGGAGGGCGGAGAAAACTATGAGAGGAGGGATAAGGGGCACATAAGTCACGCCCTCTACTTCCTGGTTTATGGGGCAGACAGTGGCAAAAAAACGAATGGAAGTGAACGAGGCGAGTCGTGGTGGACTTGTGGTGCATAAGTGGAGGTCCAAGGTTTGGATTGTTGTTGAAAAACCACTCATTTCAAGCCCTGTAATTATTTTTTAACTCCCTCTGCCCCATGAACCAGGAAGTAGAGGGCGTCACTTTGGTGCCCCATTGAAATGTACACAATAAGGTTGTCAAGGAGACCAGCTTAACAGCAGCCTGTGATGATGTGACGTGTCAGCATTTTCTGCTCTTTGATGTTTGCTGTGTTCTGTGGTCCGTGCAGGCAACGGGGTCGTCATACACCTTCCTGGTTTATTTGAAGAAGGAGATAAAAATGAAAAGAAAGGTAAACATGACTCAGGTCATCAGGATAACCCTTGACGCTGAAACTGGATTAAAGGAAATGGGCATACAGCAGGCTTATTCAACCCGGTCTCACAGAATTCCGTGGAATGAACACTGCCCCTTGGAATACAAAATCTGTAGCACTTTCACCGATTTTGCCTAAATTCCTTGATGTGGTCACAGACATTTTTTGCACTTAGCAATATTGGGCAATTACCCATTTTGTGCTCCAATGGCCAGTGTTCATTTCACAGCGTTACTTGAGTTCATGTTGCACCATGATGAATAGGAATTATTTAAATTCATTATATTATGTATTAACATCATAATGTCGGTATGAAATCAAAAATGGATTATTGTCATTTGCTGCTACGGACTTGAAAAACACAGTTTCTGCTACAATATTCTGTACAGGACTCAAAGACTGGGAGAAGAGGCTGGTGATCTCTGACAGGGCCCACATAGGTGAGAGCCTCATCTTTTAAAATGCAATAATATCATCACATATCAGAGCGCAATTAAAGTTGAATTTATTTACAATTTGTATAATTGTTCTACCGTATATTCAGTGCTAATATAATTTATCCCTTGTGGACAGTGTTTGACTTTCACCAGGCTGTGGACGGACTTCAGGAGGTGCAGCGACAAGCCCAGGAAGGGAAAAAGTAAGCAGCGTGAGGCCTGAGGGTGTCTGTCATCAGCTGAATGTACCTTATAAGTGAGGCTACCCTTGCTTTGCTTTATTGAGAGTTTTTTCATTTTTGAATCAAAATCAGATTTGAATCATGGTCAATTTCATCTGGGTGCTTCCTAAATGTTGTGAGACTAAATGTGCACAACAGATTTGTTGATGTTTTCCGAGACCACTGTCATTGTCTAATGTCACAGCATTGGAACCACAAGAAAAGGAATAGGACCCACATACTCCAGCAAAGCATCTCGGACCGGCCTGAGAATCTGCGACCTGCTGTCAGATTTCAAGGAATTTTCTACCAGGTTGGACTCAGTATACCATCAAATTTCACACATCTTCTTTGTGAATTGTTTATGAAACAAATGTATGAATATTCAACAATCTATTGATGTTAATAGTATTTTTTGTATTCTAGATTCAAACTACTTGCTCAGCAGTATCAGGATATGTTCCCTACTCTTGAAGTGGATACTGAGGCTCAGCTCAAGAAACTACAGGTAAGTGGGTTACATTTCAAAATTCGAAGACATCTCCATACCCTTACTTACAGGAGACGGGATTGTGATGACCATGGTGTACCGTAGCCCTTTCATGCAGATGGGATCACCAGCGATCCTGTTCACTATTTCCTGAAAAAGCTGAACTACATCATAACAATATTGCTCTGGCATTCCCAAGATTCTTAAGATTAAGACATGGTTTTTACGATTTTGGCGACAATAAGGATATAACAGAGCCTCTGCGTGAAAGGGTTAAGGAAAAAAAGAATGATGACACTTGTGTAATTCCTCAAAGGAAATCTATAACTCACGTTGCCTTGGTGATATATCTTTGTCAGGTTGCCTCACAATTTTTTCTTCCAAGAAATTTGTCATACAATCATTGGTTATAGATTGTTGTAAAGCACAAACGTTTGTTATAGATCTTTGTCAGGTTGCTTAACCCTAAGACACAGCCTCTTCTATAAATTAGCTGTTACCAGAATGGCAAAGAACAAGTAGTAATGTATTACCAAAGGCCCTGTGCACTGTCATAGTGGTGTAGTACTATGATAGTAAAGTATTACCAAAGGCCCTGTGCACTGTCATAGTGGTGTAGTACTATGGTAGTAAAGTATTACCAAAGGCCCTGTGCACTGTCATAGTGGTGTAGTACTATGGTAGTAAAGTATTACCAAAGGCCCTGTGCACTGTCATAGTGGTGTGGTACTACAGTATGGTAGTAAAGGTTTTTCATCGACTATTACAGCGTTCCACCGGTGGAACGGTGGGCATTGAGGGGCTATCAAGTTGTTATTACAAGATCAATGACTGTTAAGTCAGACCCTACAACCTGCAACGTCTATGACCCTGCTCTTTACTTCCTTTTCTCTCTGTCCTCTGTGTCCCCGTCTCCCTGGTCTTCCTCAGGGAGCAAGGGGTTCTTCCACTCTTTAAAAAATATATAAATATAATCCGCTCTTCATAAAAATATATAAATATATTCCACTCTTTATAAATATAGCCCTGATCAAATCCCTCCCTCTGCAGGACCAGACATTCCAGAGGCCTTATAAAGCAGATCAAGGCTGTAGTATTAAATGTCATCCAAGCAGTCGCTCATTAACAGCTCATTTGCAGATTGAACTACATACCTGGCAAAGAGCTCGGATTTGTGGGTTTGTGTTGAGTGAAAGGATGCGTCTTAGCAGGTACAACTATTAGTCAGTTTTGTAATAATTACAGTTTAATATAATGTTATAATAATAATAAGCATTGTAATATAATTGATTAATGTGATATATAATAATATAGCATTGATTAATTTCTTAATAAGAATAAACATTGCCTTGCTGACTATCCGAGAGGATATATACATTTTCCAGTGGCCTATGCTATTGCATACTTCTGTTCCTTGTAGTTGGCCACTGTTGACCGTGAGGTGTGAATTCTTTGTGCTCTCACACACACCATGTGACCATATGGCTGCATGCGTGTTTCCATCAGTTTAAATAGCTTGGCTCAGACACAAGTCCGCCTGTGTCGGCTGCACCCCAAGATTAAGGTCAAATACAGTATATAAGTGCAATATAATAATAAAGACATACATGTAGGAAAACCTAGCAAAAATATTGACTGCCTCATAAACACTTTTCTTGCTCCAAGTTTTCATAGAAGGAGCTGGGTAATCAGACATACAATGAATGTGATCAAGATATCTTTTTCCATATCGGCTGCTGTCAGTGCTTGGGCCCTTAGAATCTGAAACACTCCCTCCCCAGCGGCACCCATGCACCTGGGTAACGCTAATGGCAGTGATAAACCCGGAGTCCTGACCTGGCTAAAAACATCAGGTAGCTGGTGAAGGCAGAAGGTTACAGGCATAGGGACCAGCAGCCCAACCGTATAACACTTTATGCTCCCAAACAACAAGAGGATGACATGGACAATGAATGGATGTACAGAAAATGAAATAGTTAACTACAATCTTGCACACTCGCCTGTGGTACATACACATACAAAACATGATTTTTACATGATTTTTTGAGGAAGTTTCTTGTCAAACTTGTGAATGCTGCAGGAGTTTGCGGAGCGTATTCGACCAATGGTGCAGGATGGCGTCTACTTCATGTACGAGGCGCTCCACGGCGCCCCCAAGAACATCCTGGTGGAGGGAGCAAACGCAGCTCTGCTCGACATTGACTTTGGTAAAGCGATACTTGACTCACCATGTCTGCATCGCATGTGTCTGCCTGTCTTGGTGCAACAACAAAGACCCTTTTGAAGACCTCCTCCTTCACTGTTGCTACTTTAAGCACAGCCAAGTGTGTGCTTGACTATTCTATGTGTGTGCGCGTGTGCGTGCATTCGTGCAAAGATGCATGTGTCTGTGTGTCTCTGTGTATATGTAACACATAGTAAAAAGTAAAAAAGGAGTCCTGTACTTTGTACAATGACATTTCAAAAACATGACAAACAGGTGCATGGTAATTGGAGAGCGGTAGGCCTATTTGTTTACATAACAGCACCATGCTTAATATTACTATGACTACAGTACAAACACAAAAGCCAAACACTCAGCTGTTTCAGTCTGTAAAAAAAGGAACTTAATATTCAAAACAAAACAAAATCACTCAACTGTCTGCATCCAAAATCCAAGAGTATGATTTCTTAAGGAGAATTTCTTGTTTTCTTATATCAACATAAAGGTACATATCCCTTTGTGACCTCATCCAACTGCACGGTGGGTGGCGTGTGCACTGGCCTGGGAATCCCCCCACAGAACGTTGGAGACGTGTACGGGGTGGTGAAGGCCTACACCACGCGCGTGGGCATCGGGGCGTTTCCCACAGAGCAGCTCAACGTGAGTGTGTTAGTGCACTGGTACATACTGTGGTGCGCATACTTGTACCTCATGGAGTGTTACTTAGTGATTAGAGATGCACAGGATCCAAGATCCGGTTCCGGATCCGGCAGGATAATAGGGCTTTTCACAGGATCCGGATCCGGTTCCAGGATCCAGGATCCGGTAGCCGAGGCTTTTCAGTCAAAATAGTTAAAGCCAACCTGATAAAAAGGGCCCACGTGTGTGAGCAGGCTATGTGTTTCAACCCTTTCGTAGGATCCGGTATCCGGTTCCGGATCCGGCAGGATCTTAAGCAGTGGATCCGGTATCCGGCAGGATCCTAAAAATCAGGATCCGGTGCATCTCTATTAGTGATATAACAGCATGTTGCATGCAGTTTGCAGTTAGTGTGTCAAAGAGTGTGCCGCATGTGTTTATTACAATTATTTTAAATACGTGTTGCATATGTCTTGTTGTTTCTGTGTGATGTTATTTAATGTGCTTATGCCTCAGACTGTCGGGAAGGAAAAAATATCACTATTGAGATGTTTTTGATTATACTGCATGATGCAATATCCATGTTCCTGTTCCCTCTGTTACAATGCACACTCCTCAAGCCCTCTCCAGCTGTCACTCAAAACCCAGGCCATCCCATGACCCGTCAGGTGACTGAGAGCTGCGAATGCCTCCTCTATCACGGTTCAGTTTTAGCTGCAGGCGCACAAGGCAAGCGATGACACGCGAGTGTGTGTCAGTCTCTTTAAAGAGGCCCCGGCTGCGAACTCCGATCATATCTCAGCTTCTCGTAAACAGTTGCTGACCTGAGAACAGTGGCATGTGTGGGGTCTGCTTTGTGTGTGTGTGTGTGTGTGTGTGTGTGTGTGTGTGTGTGTGTGTGTGTGTGTGTGTGTGTGTGTGTGTGTGTGTGTGTGTGTGTGTGTGTGTGTGTGTGTGTGTGTGTGTGTGTGTGTGTGTGCTGACTGCTGATTGCTGTCAGGCTTCCCTGTCAAGCATTGAGATTGGCTGGTTGCAGGAGAGTAATTGTAAGCAAAAGCCAATCTCTGGTCAGTTGTGTGAAATGCTATGTGTACTGCATGTGTGTATGCTAATATCTGCATTCGCGATTCACAGAGCAAAAATGATCAAATCTGATCAAATCGATGCAATGCATACAGCATGCGCACATACGACTAAGCAGAATGCTTTGTAAGTTTTGAATATGCATGATCAGTTTGATCTGGATTTGATTGTTTTGCTCCATCACAAACCCGGCTAATGTGTGACTTTCATGCTCTTCTCTCTGGCACGAGATCAGTAGGACATCTAGGCATACTTATGAACCACTCTTTTAAACAAATGCTGGTGTTTGGGGTCAGCTGTGTGTGTTGTCACATAAGGCTCTTTTCCACTGCTGGTTTTCTGGTAATGTCCTACAGTTCGACACAGTGCGACTCTGCAGCCACTTCTTGCTTTACAATTGAGCTGTGTCGTGCCCAATCGAAAAGCAAAAAGTAGCGGCCAAGTCGCGCTGTGTCGAGCTGTAGGCCTACTAGAAAACCAGCAGTGGAAAAGAGCCTATACTGATGTGCTAATGTTTGTTAATGTGTGACTGGCAGCATCAGAGTTGTATAAAGCAGAAGTACTCTTACAGGTGGCATTAGGGCAGTCATGGGTGAGCGGTTAGGGCGTCAGACTTGCATCCCAGAGGTTGCCGGTTCGACTCCCGACCCGCCAGGTTGGTGGGGGTAGTAATCAACCAGTGCTCTCCCCCATCCTCCTCCATGACTGAGGTACCCTGAGCATGGTACCGTCCCACCGCACTGCTCCCCATGGGGCGCCACTGAGGGCTGCCCCCTTGCACAGGTGAGGCATAAATGCAATTTCATTGTGTGCAGTGTGCAGTGTTCACTTGTGTGCTGTGGAGTGCTGTGTCACAATGACAATGGGAGTTGGAGTTTCCCAATGGGCTTTCACTTTCACTTTACAATACTAGAAGAATGACATTACAAAGATGAAACCATGTATTAGCATACCACTAGCGTTGTATTTACATCTGCAAGGTACTTCTATTGCTACTTTAAACAGCTACGGCTGCCGTGCTCTTTTCTCTTCTCTCTGGCATGTGATTGGCTGGTTGCAGGATGTCGGGGAGCTGCTGCAGACGCGGGGTCATGAGGTGGGCGTGACTACAGGGAGGAAGAGACGCTGTGGTTGGCTGGACCTGGTCATCCTCAGATACGCCCACATGATCAATGGTTTCACCGCGTCAGTGCCACATCCACTGCACCTCATTCATTCTCATGCTTTGATGTTTCCTGACTTTCCACTCCTCTTCTTATTCTCCCTTTTCTTTTTAGTACGGCGGATGGGTGATTTGATCGTGCACTTTTGAGTAAAAGCACAGCCCTTATAGAACAGCCTTGCCACTCGCTATTAAGCCCCATTGTACCAGTTGTTTGTATTTGTATTTGTTCTATGGTTCGGAGACCAGAATGAATGGGACCCAATGGAGCTAGATGCTAAAAATCTTAATTTTCACCCACGTCTCATCAACAAAGCTCAGATTTGAATGTCGTTCTGGAGATTTCAATAAGGGTTTCACTCAACAGTATAATAAAAAAGCACACATGTCCGTTTGATTTGTTACAGGAGGCGTTTTTGTTGCTCACTACTCGCTAGCATTTTGCTAAGGATGTGACGTCATAGACACTTAAAAATCACTTTTTAAGCATATGCGTGGCTCAAAAGATCTAAAACTCTAAAATTTTCTATATATAGTCTTTCGAAGGCAACATCCGAATTACACGAGAAAAAAATCATATACTGAGATAAAGGCACCATGAGGGGTTTTGCTCCATAGGACTCCATTCATTCTGGTCTCCGGGCCACCACGTGGATAAGGGTGGAACTGCCCCTTCAGTTCTAAATCTGCCATAGAACTAATACAAACCTGCCTCGTTTCAGAAACCGGAAATACACCGTGAAATCAACCAGTGGCGTATCTGGTCTCTTACAGAAGCTGTGGTAAAAGCATGATAATCGGTACACATATCCTTCTTGATATGCTGATTAATATTAGCGTTGGAGGCGTCGCGAAAAATTCAGCGTTTTCAAGATGACCGCCAAATCCAATATAGCCGACCCATATTAATGAATCTACCTGACACTTTGTAGTAAAAGCATTAAAATCGGTAAACATATTCTTCTTGATATGCTGATTAACATTAGCATTGGAGGCGTCATGAAAAATTCATCGTTTGCAAGATGGCCGCCAAATCCAATATGGCCAATTCATATTTATGAATCTACCTATCTACCTAACACTTGGTAGTAAAGGCATGAAAATCGGTACACATATCCTTCTTGATATGCTGATTAAATCCAATAAGACTGACCTATATTAATGAATCTACCTGACACTTGGTGGTAAAAGCATGAAAATCGGTACACATATCCATGATATGCTGATTAATATTAGCATTGGAGGCGTCGCGGGAAAAAAAAACATTGTTTTCAAGATGGCCGCCAAATCAAATATGGCCAGCCCATATTAACTACCTGGTACTTTGTGGTAAAAGCATGACAATTGGTACACATAGTTACTTCTTTACAGTAGATGCTTATTCATATTAGGAATGGGGCCATGAACAAAAATCAAAAATCAAATATGACTGATACAATTACAATACAATTATTATTACAATACAATACATTGCAATGTGTATTTATATAGCACAGTATCACAACTATGAAGTGTACTCAAAGCGCCATCATATGCCAAATCTTCACATAATTATCACGGTCTAGAAATGAATCCTAATACTGTACACGTAAACTTTTCACTCAAGTTATATTTTACATAGGCCTACCCTGAGTTGACTTTTTGATGGCCATCATATTCCAACAGTGCCATTCAACATTTATTCAAGTTTATGTCAATCTTTTAATTAGGCATTATTGGCAGTTTGATTGATGTTGGCCATAGTGTATACCATAGCCTGTGAAATCCTACTAGTTTACACAATTGTTCTGATCTGAAATGTAGCATGGATTCCATCCCTCAGTGAGGGTACCAGATCTTGGGGTTCAATCAGGAGAATTAGTAGGGGTGTAAAGGTGATAGCTGCAGTTTGTTTGAATAGATACAACTGACATGATTGGATATGGGCTACACATATGCCAAATACCACATTCTTAACGACCTATAAACTGCCATGGGCAATCGTAAATCACAACTTTACTATGAGAAATTGCATAACCACCAGATTATCTCACTTGTGAGATCAATTTGTGTTAACCAGGCAAGATTTACCATACAACTTGCATTGGGTGCAGGATTGCAGTTTGTTTGAAAACCTTGTGCAGCTAGAAGTAGTCATCAACTATTGGTTTCTTTGTAGTAAGCAATCATAACAATGTCCATGAATTAACAAATCAAGTGAACTTTCTCCCTAGCAATCTTGAGCCCTTTTGGAATTTGTACACGGCCTATGCAGTTATCTCTAAGCGCTAGAGGTGCTGTACATCCCACAAGCCCCTCAAAAGCCTTGGATTTGTACATAACGCTACTGCCATATTACCTATTTAAGTCCTCAAGAATTCAATCAGTGTACCTATTGAAGAGTATTAGCACAGAACATTTCATACAGATCTGTCCATCTGTACAAAACCTACAATGCAAACAAAGTCAGCAATCTTCAAAGTGTAAGGCTTTAACACTTTATCAGTTCATTATAGAGTGGTAGAACACAAGAGGTGGTGCAAACTCTTGCACCTATTCTAAAGTTATCACATTCCAGAAAATAATCTATTGTGGTGGTGGCAGACACAGTTTGGGCAAAACCATAACATATGCATCACTTCATTTGATAACATGCCAATGCCAATAATGCTTAATCATTGTCAATGGTATTTTGTGAGTGTTAATTATATGCAATACCAAAATATTTTTGTAGAAAAATATGTAATTTCTTATGAACATTATCTTAGTTGGCCATTTTGAAAATGTGTTTTTTCCCCCACAATGCCTCAATTTCTAATACTAATGAGCATATGTAAATGTGCACCAGTTTCCATGGTTTTACTGAAAGTGCCATCACTAGGGTTGTGGGTGTGTTCTGACTAACATGCTAACGAGCCTGGCTCTTTGGTGTAGCGGTCAGAGCCCCAGTTTACTACCCCAGGAGGTCTTGGGTTCGAGTCCCAGCTGGGCAACTCTACTACTTCGCTACGGCGGCCATCTTGAAAATACAGCATTTTTAGCAATGCCTCTAATGGTAATATTAATCAGCATATTAAGAATGATCCGTGTACCGATTTTCATGCTTTTACTCCCAAGTGTCAAGAGGATTCATTAATATGGGTAGGCCATATTGGATTTGGCGGCCATCTTGAAAATGCTAAATTTTTCGCAACGCCTCCAATGCTAATAGTAATCAGCATATCAAGTTTTCATGCTTTGACTACCAAATATCAGGTAGATTCATTAATATGGGTTGGCCATATTGGATTTGGCGGCCATCTTGAAAACGATGCATTTTTCGCGACGCCTCCAACGCTAACATTAATCAGCATATCAAGAAGGATATGTGTACCGATTTTCATGCTTTTACTCAAAAGTGCACGATAAGGCCATTTTGTGTGTCCCATCTGCCGTACTATTTGGTTTTATTTCTGTCTTGTTCTTATTGGTAGTTTATCTTCTTTTTTAATACCATTTCAACGGTTTATGCATGTCCACTTTTCATTCTTATGCCAACGTAGTAGACTAAACCTCATTAGACCAGTTGTAATAGAGTACACAATGAATTATCTAAGATAGATAATCTAACATAGCAAATTAACACTACCAACTTGTATGTAGATTCTTCTTTTTCTTCTTCTTCTTCTTCTTCTTCTTCTTCTTCTTCTTCTTCTTCTTCTTCTTCTTCTTCTTCTTCTTCTTCTTCTTTCTTCTTCTTCTTTCATACCTCAAAGATCTTCCAACAAGGCTTTTTAAAGTTTTCTACTGTTCCCGGTTCCAGGCTGGCTCTAACCAAACTTGACATCCTTGACGAGATGGACGAGATCAAAGTTGGAGTGGCGTACAAACTCAACGGCAAACGAATCCCATATTTCCCAGGTACTGTTCACACACTGATCAACACTGGTGGTGTTCTTTCAGCAGAGAAAAGTACAGTAAAGTACATCAGAGTAGTGAGTTGAGTAGAGTTTGAAATGTTTTGTTTATGATCAATGCCTACAGTGTAGACCACAAGGTGTATCTTTACCTTTCTGTTGGTTAAACGCCCCCATCCTAAGTCAGTGACTAAATTATCAAGTAGTTTTACCGGCACATTTTAGGCATGGTGCTTAGGACTACAATTTGTATCTTTCCCTCTCTTGGTTTAAAGGCCCCATGCAAAATTGTGAATGTATTGTTCAATTGTGAAGAAGTTTTACCTACTGCATTATCTTGGACATGGTGCCTGAAATGACCCATCAGATAGTATACTACATTTTAGTAGTAGATGTATAGTTTGAAAAGAGTTCACAAGGGTTAGTTTGTAAAGGTTTGGACATTTCCACCTTGTAATGATGGGGCATGGTTTTATCTGCCGTAGCCAACATGGAGGTTCTGCAGAAGGTGGAGGTAGAGTATGAGAAGCTGCCAGGCTGGAAGAGCGACACGTCACTGTGCAGGAGGTGGGACGACCTGCCTGCCAAAGCCCAGAACTACATCCGCTTCGTGGAGAACCACGTGGGCGTGCCCAGTAAGTTACCCATGCAGTCCGCACAGTCCAGCCATTCACACTCTCACACAATCATTCCTAAAATGGGGGTTGTGACCCCAAGAGGCGGTCACACAAAGAAAGGACTGTTCACATAAAACCTTGAAGATATGCTTTCATATGTATAACCATTCCATAAATTGGAGAGTAACAGTATTAACTTGTAAGTTCTAATAAATTTATTTTTTGTGTATTTCAAGTAGAAATTCAAATGTAGCCATATTAAGGGACAAGCAGATGTTAGCTATCTATGCATATCCAACACACACAATTACAGTACAGAGAAATTACAATATGTTCATTTCTTAATGGTGTCTGATTGCTTTGGGCAAAGTAACTGTCACAGACCGACGGCCCAGCCAGTGATAGTGATGTTGGGGATTCATAAGATTTGGCCAACCTCTTTGGAAATCACCAAAAAAGGAATGCAGGAATGGAACAGATCATGCTGAAAATAATCCACTCTAATAATAAATCATATGTTGATTACTTTTTTTTTACAGTGATCATACTCTGCTTTAAACCAGTTTGCCTGTGATATGCATGTATTTCAATGTTTGTTTGTTTTTTTTAATAAATACTGATGTAGATCAATAATGTGAATGTTTTTTTGTTTCATATCGTCATTGTATATGAATAGTATTTATATTTTTCATGAGTATGAGTAATTGTTAAAGCACAGTGGCTGTGCTCTTCAACTCTACAGCAGAGCTATGGCTGTGACCTTTAGCAGTGAAAGGGTCAAATGTCTTGTCCTAACGTCCTACTTTTTCTCTTTATTTATTACAGTCAAGTGGGTCGGCGTGGGAAAGTCCAGAGAATGTATGATCCAGATGTTCTAGAACCTTTCAAACCCCTGCTCTCGCTCTCGCTCTCTCTCTCGCTCTCTCTCTCTCTCTCTCTCGCTCTCTCTCTCTCTCTCTCTCTCTCTCTCTCTCTCTCTCTCTCTCTCTCTCTCTCTCTCTCTCTCTCTCTCTCCACATCCATGTATGGTGCTACTCAGGATGTATTTCATGTTGACCCATCTCCATCTTCGCCTGTGACTGTGTCAGTTGTCATAAACTGTTTTAATTGTATGTCGGTGACACGACATAACAAACAAGCCATCTGAATGACCTCAGTCAATGGTTGTGGTCCATTCACATGCAGTAATACACTGAACGCACTGATATTTAAGGTCAAAATGACAGAGAGCTAAGACACTGCCAGGCAATATTGTTTACCTCATTGATAAAAAAAAGTATAAATGTGGGATGGCTTGACTTGCTCTGTTGCAATAAAAAATATTTTAATTGCACAGTGTCTTTCCTGATTCATTGTCAGCACTAACAGGAGTCTACGTATTGTATAAGAACTACAGTATATAACATGTAAGTCTCATCCACGTAGCATTAAAAGGGGAAAACGTTAGTGTTGTATTTTATGTTCTCAGGTATGCTGCTTGAGAGCTATTCATACCTATGTACATCATTATGAAACAGCAACTCATTTAATTACACAACAAGCCTTTCCAGAAAAATCAACTGAGCCTGATGGGTAAACACAATTTAAGCCTGATGCCTGATGTTCTTAATTGTCTGTCTCCAGCAGTTTGTGATTCATAACTTTACCTCCCCCTAAAGGTCCTTTTTTGTTTGACAGCATATGGCTCCAACAACAAAGCCCACATCTTGCCCCTGAATAATTTAGCCCATCTAATACCCAACCATTGTCCATGTGGGCTCCAACAACAAAGTCCACTTCTTGCCCATACTTAATTTAGCCCATGTAATGACAATTCCCAACAAGGAGTCCATGCCCAGCCAAAGCCCACCTACCCCAAAAGAGGCCCATGTAGGCCCCAACTATATGTGTTTGCAGGGTAGTGTAGTGTATCATCATCACTGTAACAAGTACGTACATTTTAATGTTCCCATAAATTGCTTCCATATCCTATTCATTTCACCTAATTAGCATAAAAAACTACAGTAGCAGCAAATTATGGGCCCTATGTGCAATCAGCTCCAATGGACCCCCCACCCATATATCTACATAAATCGGACTGTGTGTGGGGCCCTATATATACATGGGGCCCTGGTAACTCAATCACACTTTACCCCCCTGAATGTCACCTTTGCTTGTGACACTGCTGATTCCCCGATTCCCCAAATCAGAGGGGCACCATTTTAAAACTGAAGCAACTCACACTTGCTTTTTAAATGACACATTTAATAAGAAGAAGCAAGACCGTGACTGACAAGACACAGGTTATAAAGTCCATTTCCAGTCTAAACTCAATTTGAAAATTAAGCTGATTAGATTGCTTTTTTGGTATTATACGAGCGGCGGCAGCAGCACTTCATTTCGATTTACAGTTACTGTGAAATTTAACCAAATGTGGATGCAAGGGTTTTAAACGAGGACATTGTTATGAGACTGTTTTTACCATAACCAAATTTCACTTAATGACAAAGTCATGTTTATGGCACATGCTTGACTGCCTTACGACACTACAGAGTCAAGTGGCTACCTTGTTTTTTTACAGCATATTATACAACTGTTATTCAATGTGCTTGAGAGGAAATAAAGAAGAGAGAAAAGAAAACTATTATACAAAGTAAGACTGTAGACAACTAACCCTAACCAAAGGCAGATAGAAATACAGCTGTTTTTAATGTATCTCTTCCCTACTCCCTTTCTAAAACATGACATTGTTGGGACAGTTCTAATTTTAACAGGAAGCTGATTCCAGTATTTGGCAGCATAATGGCCAAATGCCATGTCGCCCTGTCTGTATGTTGATTAGGCACGAGAGTAGACGACATAACGACATATTTAAGAATGATCTTGCTCTGGCATATCTGCAGTATATTTAGGGCCCAGGCCATTGAGTGACTTGAGGTGAATTGTAGTGCGCAAAAGCACACACTGGAACTCTGAAAAAAGTATTTTTGTCCTTTGACTCCTGTCCCTGAAGCCATACTTTTTCCATGAGTATCAAACTATTTAGAATTGATCTATTCATAGATCGGGGTACTTTTATTGCCAATAAGGACATGTAGAATACAAATCACCTAATTAAATAAATGAATAAAATATGAAGGCATGAACTGTAGGAGTTGTACTTACCCTGCAAAACCACAAGATGGCAGAAAAACACCAAGAAACGTTCCATCCTCGCAGCGCTGCCAGCCACTGTGACAGTAAACCGGAGAAAAGTAAACCTACATCAAAAAATCCTAAGGAGTGTGTGAACGTTTTTCAAACATCTCACACTATTCATGGGTTCTAAAAAATGTTTTGCTTTAACCTGATTGCGCGAAACTGCGCACAACTCAGCCTCTGGTTGTTCGAAACCGCTGCAGCTGTTGGTCAAAAAAATAGCTCGCATGGTTGGCTGCCAGTGTCTTGCCCCTCCTCACAACATCGTGTTTACAAACACGGCAAACCCATGTATATGTTGATGCATACATCACTGACCTACTTTTTTTTGTTGCATATTTACAAGTATATCATACCAAGTTCAAGTTAGGCTGAGGGGTGAGATTTCCACCAGCAGGGGGCAGGAAAAGAAAGGAGAAGGGGCAATACGAGGAGGAGGAGGAGGAGGAGGAGGAGGAAGAAGAGAAGGAGCAATACAAGGAGGAGGAGGAGCAGTATGAGGAGGACAAAGAAATTGAACAGAAAGAGATCTTGATTTGTGGGCAACCTGTTTGTGAATTGAAATCTACTAAAGAGCAGCATATGTTTTACATAGGCCTATTACGTGTGCTGGGACATGACTTATGACAAGAATGGTCAAATTGAAACCTGTGACCCCACAAGCACTTGCTTACATGTGTTAAGTTTGGTGTCAAGGCTATAAAAAGCCATAGTATAGTACCTCTGAAATAAAACAAAATATATATTCCTGTATATAATAGGCCTACTGTATATTTATTGTGGATAAATAATGGTGATCATCCTGATTTGTCCTTGCTGTCGGTGCAATAGAGAGAGTAGCTTATTTGTCACATAACCAAGGTTACAGCTTGTAGTGAAATGACGATTCTGGTAAAACTTCACACCGTGCAGAAATATCTAAGGTGACCTCTGGGAGATCCTCAACCTTTTGGCTTTGATGAAATAGGGTGCGTTTCAATATGCAACCTTGCGTCCTTGCGTCGTGAAAGAATCGATTCTTTTGAATGGCTCTCAGAAGTGAACAATGGGAACCGAATCACGGCGGGGGCAGCCACTTCGTTCCTTCGTTCATTTTTAATTCATTTTAAGCATGTGACCTTCACATGAATACTTTAGGGAAAAACACAATGGGTATTTCTCAAAACCTAGTGCGCACACTTCCAAGTGTGCTCAGCCTAATTAGTCACGCACAGTGATTGGATACTCTTTGGTGAACTCTATGGAGTATCCAATCACTGGGCTGAGCACACTTGGAAGTGTGCGGACTTGGTTTTGAGAAATACCCATAGTCTGCCTCAGAGAGTGGCAGAAACAGTCTTTAGAAGGAGGAAGACAGTCAGGCAAAATGACGAAGAGGTGGAGTCAAAAATGCTATATTCTTAATACTGAATAAATAATTTAAACAATGTTCAAAGGAGCCAGTGTTTTGAACGGCTCATCGAAAAGACCTGGATGATCTGGATCCCGTCACAGAGCCATAAATCCCATTCTCCTCTTTTCCCTCCACCCATCTCCCGCTCTCTGCACCTCCCTCCTCTCTCCCATTCCACATGACACCTCCTACTAAGTCACAGCCTATCAGTATCCTGTCTATACCAGCAAGCAACCAATCATCCCTTGTCCTAAGATCACCTCCCACTCGGAGTCTGCACGTTCAGGTTCAAGATCAGTGAGATAAGGAATGTGGTGCGATGGTATTCAACATACACCAGAATCATTTCCAAATACAGTGGTCAAATACTGTGTGCTGTACTATACTGTTCATTTAGAATGCATCAAACACTTGTTTTCATTAATCACTGCCTTGAGGATAAATAGGGGTGGCGTAGGGCCTATATAGACTGAATTTATCATTGTTGATCATATATCGGTTTTCATCAGATACATTTTACATTACTGGGAAAAAAAATACAGAGGACATGACCTCTGTGTCCCCAGTGGTAGTTACGGCCCTGGCTGGAATGCTAACAGCACCATGTTAAAATGCATACCTCTACATTGACATGATGCCCTTTAGCAGTCCTCTCATCACACTATGGAATCAGCTCCTGTGGCTAATTGTTTACATGCATGATCAAGCGATTAAATAATCCTGGATGTAAAAGCTGCCTTGTGGGACTCTGTGTGTGCCACACACGTGTGCTAGTGTGTATGTGACAATGGCGTTAAGATAAACAACACAGAAAGATAAAGATCAATGTGTCTTTATTTACCATGCTATCAGCAGTGTTTTGATGGGAAAACCTACGTGAGAACACCCAGGGAAGCCGATAGGGGGGACAAAAGGGTCAGTCGTCTCGGGCCCGGTGAGAGAGGGGGCCCAGAATTGGGTTGTCATTACATTGTATGTATTGGGTGGGGGGCCCCAATTCAGATGGCTTTCTCCTGGGCCCAGCCAACGCTGTCAGCGGCCCTGAGGACACCCTCTGAATTATTCCAGTGGCCACCCCACTTCCATTCCCTCTCAGTCACACACATCGGTAGGGTCACAATGACCAGATTGTGCACGCTCGTCTATTGTTTTCCAATTACTCTGAACGTTGAAGCAATTACAGATGCCTGAAACAAGACAAACTAGAATGGGCACTCGGTAGAGCGCAAACCTTCGCCTACGCCACTTATTTTTTTCTGGCCATCTTCAGAGTGTGGGGCGTAACATTCTCCAAATTTTGGTGTTAGTTTCATTGAAATTGGACCGGAATATCGTAATATTACATATTTGGCCCAGTCTTGACCTCTTATTCAATTCCGCATGCACACGTTGTTCTGGCATATAGTGCTTGGCAAAGAAAAACGTTTTTGACCTTTTCGTGACCTTTGACCTTTGACCCAATCACTCCCAAAAAGTAATCGATTGTTCCTTGGGTCATGACCAATCATCCCAGTAAATTTCATATAAATCGGCTCAATTTACGTTTTTGACCTTTTCGTGACCTTGACCTTGACCTTTGACCTTTGACCCAATCACTCCCAAAAAGTAATCGATTGTTCCTTGGGTCATGACCAATCATCCCACTAAATTTCATAAAAATCGGCTCAGTTCTGTCTGAGTTATAGGAAGTACAAACAAACATTTTGACCTTGACCTTTGACCTTTGACCCAATCACTCCCAAAAACTAATCGATTGTTCCTTGGGTCATGACCAATCATCCCACCAAATTTCATAAAAATCGGCTCAGTTCTGTCTGAGTTATACGAAGTACAAACAAACATATTAACAAATAAATAAATAAATAAATAAATAAATAAATAAATAAATACACAGCGGTCAAAACATAACCTTCGCCGACTTTGTCTTGGCGAAGGTAAAAAACAGACCTGCTGCATTTATGCCTGTGCAGACAATATGATGGAGACAGCGTGGGGACAAGTAAAGTGTGCAGATGTATGAGGGATCTGAGCTGCTCAACATGTTTAGAGCAAGTCATACATTTGTGAGGAAGTAGATGGAGTAAGAGGAGTATAGCCTCGAGCGACATCCTACATACGTCCGCCAAAAGATTGGCTCCTTCGTAGTCTGGTTACTGTTTTCTGTGGAGCATTGTTGGCCGGCAGGATCTTGCCTTGAGTAACTGTCGGCGATTGGGTGAGAGCTGAGAACTGAGTCCAAACTTCCCGCTTCCTGCAATTGCGTCAGATCAAACAACCTCCAGCTAGCCTACGTAGTTATTTGTTTAATGCCTTCAACATGTCACATGGGGATTCAAGGTATGTGGGGATGGGGGTATACGCTTAAAATGGCACCCCTGTCAACTATGATTTAAAGGGACACTGTGCAGGAAATGGTCAAAAAGGGTACTGCAACTATGCTGCTCATTGAAACTGGACTGCCTATTGCCATTTTTTTTTTTATTTCATGAAAGTTTACTGAGTAATAAACTAATATTTGCTTGCATTGCCCAAGTACAGTCATTTTTTAAGCTAAAAATGGCTATTTCTGGAAATTCAAAATGGCGGACCATGGAGAAGATCCCCCTTTTCATGTATGAAAAGTGCATTTTTCCAGTCATAATGAATACTTAGAATTTTATGGTGGTGGTAAGTATTCATGAAAAAGGTAACATTAGTGAATGGGTAGCATGAATTCTGGAAATAAGCAACTAAAAATCTCACACAGTGTCCCTTTAATGGCATGCATCCACTTCCCTCCCACTGCTACCGTTTATCAACCTTTTCCCAGCCATCCCTCTGCAAGGATTTGGCCCAGTGAAAATTCCACAGCAAGGCAAAAACGCATAAAGTTGTTGGCCTAACGGTAGGGCACTGGGTTACAATGTCCGCGACCCGGGTTCAATTCCGACCCGGGGCATTTGCCGATCCTTCACCATCTCTCTCATTTTCCTGTCTCTCCTCTACTGTCCTGTCAAAAATAAAGGCAAAAAAGCCCTAAAAATATATGTAAAAAACGTTTCATGTGTGGCGGGTTGCTGGTGTGGTTAGATGGGGTTCTGCAGGGTGGCCATTTCAATCCCTTGGCTACTCCAAAAGCAGACTGTGGGTGAATAGTTGTTCAGTTTGATGTTTCAGCAGTGCAGCTGCAGCCCACTACCCCACAACAGCATGCACAGCCTCAGATGAGATGCCCTTGAGCAATGCCCCACATGCCCACGAACTGTGCCCCGGGTCCCGAATTAATGGCAGCCCACTGGTTCCTGCAGTGTTTTTTTAGG